>NC_090031.1:25615829-25770829 GCF_037176765.1 Anolis sagrei | reverse complement strand
CTGGCACAAGAGTTTAACCCATTGTGCCACCACGGCTATGTTGAGATATTTGGAAGGAGATCATAGCATCACAGAGTTCAAAGAGAACACAAGGGTCATCCAGCCCAACCCAACTCTGTCATGCAGAAAGACACACTCAAAGCACTCCCAACAGTTTGTGTGTGTATACATGCATATGTGTATGTATATTTGTGTATATGTGTGTATATGTGCGTTTGTGTATATATGTGGCTTTACGTATGCATTGTAATGTGTTTTTTTTTTTGCTGTGTTTCCAGTGTTTTTATGAATGATAGTCACTTGTTGGCCTTATAGGTGTATGGTGTCCAAATTTGGTGTCATTTTGTCCAATGGTTTTTGCGTTATGCTAATCCCACAAACTAACATTACATTTGTATTTATATAGACTAGCCGTCCCCTGCCAGGCGTTGCTGCGGCCCAGTCTGGTGATCTAAAAAACAAAGTAATGAGAAAGTGTTGGTTTCTAATATTTGTAATTTCTCTATGCTTGTGGGTAAACAGTTCATGGGGTTCGGAATGCTCCCTGTTTGTAGGTGAACTGTAAATCTCAGTAACTACAACTCTCAAATGTCAAGGTTTATTTCCCCTAAACTCTATCTGTGTTCATATTTGGGCATATTGAGTATCTGTGTCAAGTTTGGTCCAGATCCATCATTGTTTGAGTCTACAGTGCTCTCTGGATGTAGGTGAACTACAACTCCAAAACTCAAGGTCAATGCCCACCAAACCCTTCTAGTGTTTTCTGTTAGTCATGGGAGTCCTGTGTGCCACATTTAGTTCAATTTCATCATTGGTGGAGTTCAGAATGCTCTTTGATTGTAGGTGAACTATAAATCCCAGCAACTACAACTCCCAAATGACAAAATCAATTTTTTTGAGTGAAGGACATACATTGGGTTGTTAGGTGTCTTGTGTCCAAATTTGGTGTCAATTCGCCAGTGGTTTTTGAGTTCTGTTAATCCCACAAATGAACATTACATTTTATTTATATAGATTGTATTATTAATACTATTATATTGCAATATTATGATCAATATTATATGTACATACAATATATTGTAATTATTAACATAGCACAATATTAGTATTATATATTAGTATATTGTACTAAAATAAATGGTCCCCAAGCGGGACACAGTTTTGCATGTGAGGTCTGACCAAAGCAGAATAGAGTAGGCCTACGATTTCCCTCGATTGAGACATCAGACTCCTATTGATGGAGCCCAGAATCACATTGGCTTTTTGAGTTGCCATGTCACACTCTTGGCTCATGTACAGCATGTGGTCTGCTAAGACTCCTAGATCCCTTTCCCACGGACTGTTTCCAAGGCAGTTGTCTCCCATCATTCGTTTTTGATGCCAAAGTGTCGTACCGTACATTTCTCCCTGTTGACATTCATTTTTGTGAGTTTTGGCCCAGCTCTCCAATCTGTTCAGGTGCTTTTGGATCCTGATCTGGCCCTCTGGGGCATCGGATCTTCTTCCCAATGTGCTCGTCTGGCAAGCAAACAGAGCCTTTTTTCCAGGCTGTGTTTTTCTTCCTTTTGGCGCAAGGCTCGGTTAAAGCTTTCGGGTTGATTTATTGCTTATTGCTCCTCTCATATCCTGGGCTTTTGCTCCCAGGACTCTTGACCATTGGATAGTCTTGGATAAGACCAGAGTGAAGAGAGGGGGCCAGGGAGACAGCTCCACCTTGTCTCCTGCACTGTGCTAATAATATAATATAATATAATATAATATATTGTATAGACATATAATATTGATAATATTATAACATTATACAATATAATACTAATAATATGATATTATAATTATATATTTCATATTACATGTAATATTACTAATAATATTACAATATAATGGTATAATGAAATATAACAATATATAATACTAATATTGTGCTATGGCAATAATATAATATACTGTATTTACATATTACTTGCAAGCTACTCTTGAGTCCCCTTCAGGGTGAGAAGTGTGGCATATTAATGTCGTAAATAAATAAATAAATAAATAAATAAGCTGGCTGGGGCTTCTGGGAGTTGGAATCCCAAACAGAGTCTTCTATGGGTTGTGAATTTTTCAGGCTGTCTGGCCATGTTGCAGAAGCATTCTCTCCTGATGTTTTGCCTGCATCTATGGCAGGCAGCCTCAGAGGTTGTGAGCAATGTTGGAAACTAGGAAAATTGGGTTTATATATCTGTGGAATAATGTCAAGAGAGGGAGGAAGGACTCTTGTCTGTTGAAGGTAGGTGCAAATATTTAAATTGGCCACCTTGATTAGCATTTGATGGCCTAGCAGTTTTCAAGGTGTGGCTTCTTACTGCCTGGGGGAATCCTTTGTTGAGAGGTTATTAGCTGTCCCTAATTGTTTCTTGTCTACTCACATTTGCATGTTTTCGAACTGCTAGGTTGGCAGAAGCTGGGGCTAACAGCAGGAGCTCAAACCGCTCCCCGGATTCGAACCTGACCTTTTGGTATACAAGTTCAGCAGCTCAGCAGTTTAACCCACTGTGCTACCCGGGGCTCAGATGTCCTAGTCACCCACAAACCAGATCAACAATTGGATCCCACAGTTTACAGAAAGCCTAGACATGCTGATAGGCACCTACATAAAAACAAAGGATTCCCCCAGGCAGTAAGAGGCCACACCTTGAAAACTGCTAGGCCATTAAATGCTAATCAAGGTGGCCAATTGAAACATTCACACCTACCTCCAACAGACAGCAGTTCTTTCTCCCACCTCCCAACAAAGGATTTCCCCAGGCAGGAAGCAACCAGGCTTTGAAGCTGCAAGGCCATTCAATGTGAATCAAGGTGGCCAATTACAACATTCACACCTACCTCCAACAGGCAAGAGTTCTTTCTCCCACCTCCCAACAAACGATTCCCCCGGGCAGGAAGCAGCCAGGCTTTGAAGCTGCAATGCCATTCAATGCAAATCAAGGTAGCCAATTGCAATATTTACACCTACCTCCAAAAGACAAGAGCTCTTTCTCCCACTTCCCAACAAAGGATTCCCCCAGGCAGGAAGCAGCCAGGCTTTGAAGCTGCAAGGCCATTCAATGCGAATCAAGGTGGCCAATTGCAACATTCACACCTAGCTCCAACAGACAAGAGTTCTTTCTCCCACCTCCCAACAAAGGATTCCCCCAGGCAGGAACCAGCCAGGCTTTGAAGCTGCAAGGCCATTCAATGTGATTCAAGGTGGCCAGTTGCAACATCCACACCTACCTCCAACAGACAAGAGTTCTTTCTCCCTCCCTGGACATTCCACAGATATACAAATCCTATTTTCCTAGTGTCTAACAGACCTCACAACCTCTGAGGATGCCTGCCATAGATGCAGGCAAAACATCAGGAGAGAATGCTTCTGGGACATGGCCATACAACCCAGAAAACTCAAAGCAACCCAGTGATTCCAGCCGTGAAAGCCATCGACAATACAGAGTCTTCTATGATCTCCGAGGTGTCAAATTATTCTCAGTGGGGAATGATGGATGGTATCGTCCATCAAAACCTAAAGAAAGAGTCCATCGAAGGCGCCCACCAAAAGGAACGTTCCTATTTCCTAGAATTCCCCAAACGACAGAAAAATAAAATATCGAATGCGCATCTTATCCTCACTTGACTTAAGCTAATAACCTGAACAGAGATGGAAAAGCTGTCTGACGGCTGAGCCTCCTGCTTATAGTCTCCCAATTTCTTTTAGCTGACCTGGAAAAGCGAAAAAAAGAAAAAAAATGGGTGGAAATGGGCATATATTCTTTGGAGGTTCTTGTTTACTGACTAGGACCCTGCTTTGGAATCAGGAAGCCAAGGAGCTGGGGCAACACAAAATAATATTCTGGCCCCGTCTCACAGCTCTCTTGGCAATGGATGCTTGCTCTCACCTGCCTTCTACCTGCTGCAGCAGCTCCTGCGCCTTCCGGCAGATCTCATTTGCCACGTCGTACGTCTTGCCAACCTTGGTGAAGAGGGCCGCGATCTTGTCAGTCCGCAAGAAGCCGGCCGCCCGGCGCTTGAGCATGTGCAGAAGGCATGCTTCCACTACCCCTAGAGAAGAAGGGGAAGAGAGGACCAATAATAAACACCAACAAGAAGTGCAAGAACAAGGGATGTTGCGCTAAGTCAAAGCAGGACCAATTGTGTGTGTGTGTGTGTTGAAACAAAATCTTATGTACAGCTGAAAGAAGCAAGGGAGCGGAGGGATGATTTATTGTTGCCACCAATTTGAAAGGAACTAGTATTCAAGAGATTTTACCCTAGTTCCCAATTTTAAAAAGAACTGGCCGATTTGCAATGGAGGTTGCCGATTAGGAACCAAATTTACAATCAAGTTGGAAGGGAGGCTGTTCAATTGCACCTCCTCCTTTAGAAAGTAATAACTTAGTAGCAATTACACTGTATATACTGTAGCGTGACTGGAGAGAAGAATGTAGATTTATTTGGTTACTTTTCCCTGCGTTTCTGCCACCACGTGAGGTAAGTTGTAATATTGTGAGAAATGGCACTTTGGACACAGAATAGACAGAGCTGAGGCAATCTTCAAATAAAAGTTAACAATTTTATTAAGTACACAGCGTGTGGTTGCAAGACGTAACTTTTCCTTGTTGCACTTGGAATAATACTTGTAACTTTAACAGTTCATTCTTTCAAGTAACACAGTATCTTTCTGACTTAGAGCACTTGTTTCAGACAAAGTTTCAATACAGGGATGTTTCCCTTGTTTGATCCTCCCTAGATCAAATACTAAGTAAACTATTCTTTAGCCTCTCCTTAGACTAAAAGAATACCGGCTCTGTTTCACCATTCGGCTGCACTAGCCTGAGAAACTTCCAATAGCCAAACCCAGCTTTTCAAAGCCTCAAAGCTTTGCTTCACAAGTCACTCCGCCACCTTTCCTTTTCCTTCTCTCCCAACTCCTAACTCCTCACTCCTCTGAACCTAACTCCTCTAAACCTAAACCCTAACTGATTTTTAACTGTCGTTTTTTCAAACTCTCCCCTCTAAGCTCCTCCCACTTCCCTCTGCATCGGTCTCCATGGCAACACACATGGAGGACTCCTCTGACTTAGGCAGCTCCAGTATTACTGCAGCCAATCTAAACACAAATACAGTTAAAATCATACAATTTATAATCAACTCCTGTAGATAGATCAACCAATAAGAAACACCAACAAGAAGTGCAAGAATGAGGGATGTCAAAGCAGGACCTATTGTGTGTGTGTGTTGAAGCAAAACTTTATGTACAGCTGATAATGTAGGTCAACCAATAAGAAACACCATCAAGAAGTGCAAGAATGAGGGATATTGCACTAAGTCAAAGCAGGAATAATTGTGTGTGTGTTGAAGAAAAACCTTATGTACAGCTGGTAATGTAGGTCAACTAGCAAGCTTGAACTACACCCGATGGGGTATATCTGCATGTATATCTCTACTCGCAATTAGAATCAAACAAAGAGCAGAGTATCTTATCCCACTAAACATAAAAACCTATATTTCTAAAGGGAACAAGTACCAAGTTTATAATCTTTAAATATTTATATAGAATTTTAGTCCTCCAGAGGAAGGCCTGGAGTGAGGCCGAAACCGGTCGTGGACTATGGATTTAAGTTCAACTCGATGCAAGAACATACAGCGTTGATATTATTTTGAGTGACTGTACCAAACACATATAATATTGTTTTGTGAATGCTATGATTTGGAACTGTATAATAAGTTTCAACAGTCCCATTATTGACTGAATTGATTTATTTTTCTTTCAGTGTACAAGTGGGCTATTGTGCTGTATGTATTAACTCAGGAACCCATTCATAATGTAGGTCAACTAGCAAGCTTGAACTACACTCAATGGGGAATATCTGTATGGGGTTTTTGAATACAGCGTGGGTGTTGGTGTTGGAGAGCTTTTTCTCAGAGGAGATCTATGCTCAAAGGCTTTGCTCTGGGGAGCAACATGGAGAAGCTACTCTGAAGGAGCCTATGGTGGAATAGCTATTTACTCAAGGTTTATTTTTGCTCACATTTGATTTAAGATGAAGATGCCTTGGTGTTACTTACAAGGACTATGTAAGTTTCTTGAACTGTTTATTTTTTGGATGTAACACTGCAAGTTTATGTTTCAGACTGAAGACTGACAGGTTGAGGGTTCGTATCTGGGGACAGTGCAGATGAGCTCCCTCTGTCAGCTCCAGCTCCCCATGCGGGGACGTGAGAGAAGCCTGCCTTCTGGTGCCCCTGGTGGAGCAATGGGTTAAACCCTTGTGCTGGCAGGACTGAAGACCAACAGGTCGAGGGTTCGAATCCAGGGAGAGTGCGGATGAGCTCCCTCTGTCAGCTCCAGATCCTCGTGGAGGGACGTGTGAGAAGCCTGCCTTCTTGTGCCCCTGGTGGTGCAATGGGTTAAACCCTTGTGCTGGCAGGAATGAAGACTGACCAGGTTGAGGGTTTGAATCTGGGGAGAGTGCGGATGAGCTCCCTCTGTCAGCTCCAGCTCCCCATGCGGGGACGTGTGAGAAGCCTGCCTTCTTGTGCCCCTGGTGGTGCAATGGGTTAAACCCTTGTGCTGGCAGGAATGAAGACCGACAGGTCGAGGGTTTGAATCTGGGGACAGTGCGGATGAGCTCCCTCTGTCAGCTCCAGTTCCACATGCGGGGACGTGAGAGATGCCTGCCTTCTGGAGCACCTGGTTGCCGCAATAGGTTAAACACTTGTGCTGGCAGGACTGAAGACTGACAGGTCGAGGGTTCAAATCCGGGGACAGTGCGGATGAGCTCCCTCTGTCAGCTCCAGCTCCCCATGAGGGGACGTGAGAGAAGCCTCCAACAAGGATGGTAAAACATCAAAACATCCGGGCGTCCCTGGGCAACGTCCTTGCAGACAGGCAATCCTCTCACACCAGAAGTGACTTGCAGTTTCTCTATTCGCTCCTGACTCGAAAAAAAATCCATTCTAGTCACGATTTCTAATGGTGAGGAATACAAGAGATGTCCAGCATCTGGAGGGCCACATAACATGACATGATGGTACGGATTCGGCCCGTGAGCCTTCAGTTTGACACATATGCCTTAGACCTCACATTTACGCTGGTGGCACAGTGGGTTAACCTTTGTGCTGGCTGATACTGAGGGCCAGGCTGTGGCACAGCTAGTTAGTAGCCAGGTGCATTAAATCACTACGGACTGAGAAATCATGAGTTTGAAGCCAGCCCGGGGTCGGCGTGAGCTCCCGACCATTGATAGTCTAACTTACTGTTGACCTATGCAACCCGAAAGACAGTTGCATCTGTCAAGTAGGAAATTTATGCAGGGAGGCTAACTTAACTAACTTACGACACCATAAAAACCTCCAGCAGCATGCAGAAGAATGAGAAAGTACTCCATCAAAAAGACTCGGTATCACAAATGGATTGTGTAGCAGCAGCTCCCTCAGTGGCCGGAATCGCTGGAATGTTACATTGCCTCTGTGTCTTTCTATATATGTTGTATGTCTAATGGCATTGAATGTTTGCCATGTATATGTGCACTGTAATCCACCCTGAGTCCCCTGCGGGGTGAGAAGGGCGGAATATAAATACTGCAAGTAAATAAATAAATACTGCTGACCAAAAAGTCAGTAGTTCGAATCCAAGGAGCAGGATGAGCTCCCGTCGGTCTGCTCTAATGATTTTTGAGCATCCACAGATTTGGGTATCCATAGGAGGTCCTGGATCCAAATCCCAGCAATATAGTGTATTCTCTAAACTCTTATGTAAGTAAAGACATGGTGTTTTTCCACTGCTTTTGAGTGTGTGTCTGTGTGTACAGCCACCAACGGAGAGATTTTCAGCCTTTTAGAAAACGAATGCCTAGTGATCTTTTCCACTTAATTGTGTTTCTTCCTTTCCATTAAAGAACCAAAAGCTGCCAAGAGCTGGTTTCCCTCCCCAGAGGATCCTTGTAGTAATTGGCACAGGCTGAACACAAACTCTTGTGGTTATATCAACTTGGAAAAGATGCAGCCCTTCCTTCTGTCCTTCCTTCCTTCCTTCCTTCCTTCCTTCCTTCCTTCCTTCCTTCCTTCCTTCCTTCCTTTTCTTTTTGGAGGTGTTGAGTGAATTGGCAAAACCCACAACTTCGAATGGTTCTCTAGAAACATTCAAGATTCAGTTCTCAGCATCCCCATCTTCCACGTATATGTTCTAGACCACTGATTCCCAGCTGTAAAGCTCTCTGGTCTCCTGGCCTGGCTGAAGGAACCTCTTACTTGCTTATCTAACCAGAAATGCAAAATGGTCAGGAAGGGGACAGGCTGGGAGTCTGTGCAAAATATGACACTAAGGAGTAAATGTTTGTTTACTTCTTCTTCCTTTTAAGACTCCTCAAGCTGGAAATGATACAGAGAGAGAGAGAGAGAGTTTGTTTGAAGGTGAAACGCTTATACCTATGCGTTTGATCCTATGTAACCACTACGCTTATACAGTAAGAATGATACAAATAAACTCAGTAACTGAGTTTATTTGTATCATTCTTATGGTATAAGCGTAGTGGTTACATAGGATCAAATACTTGTTGCTTACAGAACAACGTTTCAAATTGAGTTTCTCGCCAACTATTCTTTTCTTCCAAAAGGACTGTTATGTGAATACATAAGAACAGGTTTCAAACTATCTTTAACTTGTTTCTTTAACTAATTTTCCAGCTGCTCCTCAGCTACTTCCTTCCAGATGCTTTCTCACTGACCAACTCTCAAGAGCTGCCTCCAACTGACTCCCTAACTGCCATAGAATGTTCAGTTGGGCTTGTCATCCAACTGTCATCCTTGCCTCTGTCCCCTTTCAAAACTTGGCACGCGCTCATTTGCATACGACCAATCAGGTTGCTCGCATGCAAATGATTTTCCCACTGGTGCTACTGTTTTCTGGGCAACACAAAATGGCTGTTTGCCCACCAGCCCTTTAAGGTAGGTCACTTACTAACTTTCTAAAGCGAGCCAAATTCGCTACACCAATCTTAGGTCCACCAAGTATTTTGGACTTCAGCTCCCAGAATTCCTGACAGTTGGTCGAGCTGGCTGAGGTTTCTGGAAGCTACAGTTTCAAATACCTGATGAATCTAAGATTGGGAATCACTGTTCTAGACCCTCAAAAATATCCAGAGGGTCTACGGTTGACGTCTGTTGAGCCAGAAGACAGCAAGAATTCTTTCTTGCTATCTTCAGGCTAAACATCTCAACCTTGATAGACATCTATCAGTCCTTGCATGGAGTCACCAATGGGTGACTCTTGTTCCTTCCAGAATCCTGACTTCTCTACAGATCTAGTATAAATCTTTGGTAGAACTGAACGTAATGAGAAGTAAGACCAATGGCACAGTGTGGTACACAATGGTTGATGTTTTACCATCCTGTGGGAGGCTTCTCTCATGTCTCCAGATGGGAAGCTAGAGCTGACAAATGGGAACTCATCCTGCTCCTTGGATTCGAATCGCCAACTTTTTGGTAAGCAATATTTATTTATTTATGTACAATATTTATATTCCACCCTTCTCACCCCGCAGGGGACTCAGGGCAGATTACCGAGCACATATACACGGCAAACATTCAATGCCACTAGACATACAACATATATAGACAGACACAGAGGCAATTTAACATTCCAGCTTTTCCGGCTTCATGAGGGTATGCACGATTCTGGCCACTGGGGGAGCTGTTGCTTCACCATCCATTTGTGATACCAAGTCTTTTTGATGGAGTACTTTCTCATTCTTCTGCATGCTGCTGGAGGTTTTTATGGTGTCATAAATTAATTAAAGCAGATTTTTGATTACAGTTTCTATGGTAATGGACTATGGACAAGCTTGATGGAATCCCCAACCACAGAATTCGGCTAGATAAGGCCACAAGACTGTTATATTTAAGCATATTTTTAATTGAATTGACTTATTGTTTTAACTGTATGTAATTATTGGCTTTTTATTATGTATTTTATTATGTGTACATGGAGGCATTGAATCGTTGCCAACTGAAAGCCGTCCTGAGTGGGATTGAGAAGGGTGGGGTAGAAATATCTGAAATAAATAAATAAATTGAGTACTTTCTCATTCTTCTGGAGGTTTTTATGGTGTCGGAAATTTCCTACTTGACAGATGCAACTGTCTTTCGGGCTGCATAGGTCAACAGTAAGTTAGACTATCAATGGTCGGGAGCTCACTCCGACCCGGGCTGGCTTCAAACTCAGTCATTAGTGATTTAATGCAGCTGGCTACTAACTAGCTGCACTCAGTATCAGCCAGCACAAGGGTTTACTATTGTGCCACCATTATATAATTATATATACTCATATATAAATCTAAAAAATAGATTGATATATGCGGCACTTGATTTGGAACACTCCAGCCATAGCAAATGCATCTTCCCGAGAAGGTAATCCCAACTCCAGGCAACAACACTATTGGAAGCCTTGGAGTTCATACGCTTTGTGTTCCAACTTTCCTAGAATAGACACACTTCCTGCCAGGAAGAGCTCGGGCACCAGATTGCAGCCGCCAGTGTGTGGGCGGAAGAGAAGGCCAGGCAGCTCTTCCACCTTCCAGGCTTCCTACACGCAGGCTGGATGTGACCACGGATGAGTTGAACGGGAAAGGAGAAAACAGAGAGAGAAAGCAAGAGAGGGAACAGCACCAAAACAAGAGGATGAATAAGACACAGGGAGTTACTTGTCTTATTCATTCTCCTGTTTTGGTGCTGTTCATTTGTCCATTCGGTGGAAACATTGCAATTGGCCACCTTGATTCGCACTGAATGGCCTTGCAGCTTCAAAACCTGGCTGCTTCCTGCCTGGAGAAATCCTCTGTTGGGAGATGGGAGAAAGAACTCTTGTCTGTTCGAGCTAGGAGTGAACGTTGCAACTGGCCACCTTGATTCACATTGAATGGCCTTGCAGCTTCAAAGCCTGGCTGCTTCCTGCCTGGGGGAATCCTTTGTTGGGAGGTGGGAGAAAAAACTCTTGTCTGTTGAATGGCCTTGCAGCTTCAAAGGCTGGCTGCTCCCTGCCTGGGGCAATCCTTTGTTGGAAGGTGGGAGAAAGAACTCCTGTCTGTTGGAGCTAGGCGTGAATGTTGCAATTGGCCACCTTGATTCGCATTGAATGGCCTTGCAGCTTCAAAGCCTGGCTGCTTCCTAACTGGGGTAATCCTTTGTTGGGAGGTGGGAAAAAGAACTCCTGTCTATTGGAGCTAGGTGTGAATGTTGCAATTGGCCACCTTGATCCGCATTGAATGGCTTTGCAGCTTGAAAACCTGGCTGATTCCTGCCTGGGGGAATCCTTTGTTGGGAGATTGGAGAAAGAACTCTTGTCTGTTCAAGCTAGGTGTGAATGTTGCAATTGGCCACCTTGATTCGTATTGAATGGCTTTGCAGCTTCAAAGCCTGGCTGTTTCCTGCCTGGGGGAATCCTTTGTTGGGAAGTGGGAGAAAGAACTCTTGTCTGTTGACTGGCCTTGCAGCTTCAAAGCCTGGCTGCTTCCTGCCTGGGGGAATCCTTTGTTGGGAGAGGGGAGAAATAACTCTTGTCTGTTGAATTGCCTTGCAGTTTCAAAGCCTGGCTGCTTCCTGCCTGGGGAAATCCTTTCTTGGGAGGTGGGAGAAAGAACTCTTGTCTGTTGGAGCTAGGTGTGAATGTTGCAATTGGCCACCTTGATCCGCATTGAATGGCTTTGCAGCTTCAAAACCTGGCTGGTTGCTGCCTGGGGGAATCCTTTGTTGGGAGATGGAAGAAACTAACTCTTGTCTGTTGAATTGCCTTGCAGCTTCAAAGCCTGGCTGCTTCCTGCCTGGGGGAATCCTTTGTTGGGAGGTGGGAGAAAGAACTCTTGTCTGTTGAATGGCCTTGCAGCTCAAAGCCTGGCTGCTTCCTGCCTGGGGTAATCCTTTGGTGGGAGATGGGAGAAAGAACTCTTGTCTGTTCGAGCTAGGTGTGAATGTTGCAATTGGCCACCTTGGTTCACACTGAATGGCCTTGCAGCTTCAAAGCCGAGGGAATCCTTTGTTGGGAGGTGTTAGCTTGGGGCTCTCTTCCAACTCTAGCATTCTACGAGAGCAAAGGATGTGTAGCATCCTCGCTCTCGAATTAAGGAGCGCACACCTTCCACCAAGAAAGTCCCCGTCGCAGCCTATGAATTGGCACAACGCCCGGAGAGCCTGCAATGGAAACTAATGAAATCATACATCAACTCACACGCCCGCAGAGATAATGGGGTGGGCATCCAAAAGGAAAGCGGCGGGGAATCATAAGACCCGGGGGCTGAGCTTCGGCTCAATGTCACTCGAGGGGACTATCTGGGAGCAGAGGAACTTAATTGCACAGCTCCTCTTGCCATCTTGCTCACGTCTCCCTTATTGCTCTAGATAGAAGATCATTCAATTGGCCCGGGGCAAGCCTTCCTCCCACTCAACCAAGGCACGACAAACCCCGATTTCTGGAGAGAGCATGAGTTTAATGCTGTGATTCTGAGCTGGCCTTACAGAGACAAGAGCTCCTGGACAAAGCAGTGACCAAGGGGGTGAATCAACACAGAATTTGCCACTGCAATTCTGTCGATTGCAATGGGTTAAACTGCTGAGCTGCTGAACTTGTTGACCAAAAGGTTACAGGTTTTAATCTGGGGAGTGGGGTGAGTTCCCGCTGTTAGCCCCAGCTTCTGCCAACGTAGCAGTTCGAAAACATACAAATGTGAGTAGATCAATAGGTACCTCTCCAGCAGGAAGGTAACGCCGCTCCATGCAGTCATGCCGGCCACATTACTTTGGAGGTGTCTATGGACAACACCAGCTCTTCAGCTTAGAAATGGAGATGAGCACCAACCCCCAGTCAGGCACTACTGGACTTTACCTTTACCTTAAAGACTTTGTAAAGCTACAACCCCCAGGCTGGTGTCAAACTGCATTGATTCCGCCATGTAGATGCACCCCAATTTTCCAAAACCACACGTCAAAATATCATCCAACCCCATTCTACCAGGTTTGGAAGAAGTCAACAATGCCATCAGCTAACAACAACAACAACAACAAAAAATAACAAAGCCAGTAGACCCGATGGGATCCCTGCTGAAATTTTTAAATTTTCCAAAACCACCTGTCAAAATATCATCCAGCCCAACCTTATTCTGCCAAGTTTGGAGGAAGTCAGCAATGCCATCAGCCAACAACAAAAAAAAATAACAAAGCCAGCGGAAAAATGCATTCAAAGCACCCCGGACAGATGGCCATCCAGCCTCTGTTTAAAAACTTCCAAAGGAGGAGCCTCCACCACACTCCCTCCGGAGCAGAGAGTTCCACTGCTGAACAGCTCTCACAGTCAGGAAGTTCTTCCTAATGTTCAAATGGAATCTCATTTTTTGTAGTTTGAAGCCACTGTTCCACGTTCTAGTCTCCAGGGCAACAGAAAACAAGCTTGCTCCCTCCTCCTATAAATACATGACTTCCTCTCAGCCCCTCTCATGGCTATCATGTCTCCTCTCAGCCTTCTCTTCTTCAGGCTAAACATGCCCAGCTCTTTAAGCCGCTCCTCATAGGGCTTGTTTTCCAGACCCTTGATCATTTGAGTCGCCCTCCTCTGGACAATATTCAATATTTGGCATGTTGGATATGTGAAGCAAGTTTACTAGTTTTTGGTAAAGAATGCTCTTTGACTGTTGGTGAACTACAACTCCTAGAATTCAAAAACAGCCCCCCCCCCCCAACCCGACCAGTATTCAATGTTGGCCATGTAGGTAGTGTGTCAAGTTTGGTGCAGATCCATTGTGGGCTGGGTTCAGAGTGCCCTTTGATCATAGGTGGACTATAAATCACAGCAACTACAATTCCCAAAATGAGAAAATCAATTCCTCCTGCCAACCCCACCAATATTCAAATTCCAGTGTATCAGGTATTTGTGCCAAATTTAGTCCAGATGCATAGTTGTTTGGATTCTTCAGATTTAGGTGAACTACATCTTTGCTAAATCACTGCCATTTTCTCCCAAATCCCAGCAGTATTTTCTGTTGGTTATGGGGATTCTGTGTGGGAAGTTTGGCCCAATTCTGTCGTTGGTGGGGTTCCGAATGCTCTTTGATTGGAGGTGAACTATAAATCCCAGAAACTACAACTCCCAAATGTTTGGTCTATTTTCCCCAAACTGTCCCAGTGTTCACATCTGGACATATTGATTCCACAACCCTGCCTGTTTCATCTCCCCACTGATTTGCTCTTCCTCTACTAAAACCCTAGGCCAGGCTAGGAGAGTAAGACACACATACACGGATCCACACAACTCCCAATTTCAGAATTCAGGCAACCAGAGCTTCCTAATTGCATTTCTACAAGAGAGAGGAAAAATCTAATTATCTTCCCGGCTCAATTTTGCTCTCCGTTTCTGCAGAGACCAGATGTAATAGATGCGGCAACCTGACGTCTCTATGGGGAACTCTTATGCAACACACGCACAAAGGCACATGTCTGCAATCCGAAGCATCAGATGGGGTGGGCATCCCCTTGTGTCTTCCATCCTTCAGCTCAAGTGGATTGATTTACCATACTAGCCATCCCCTGCCACATGTTGCTGTGGCCCAGTCTGTGTATATGTGTTTTGTGAGTGTATATATGTGTGAGTATATATTTGTGTATATATGTGTGTTTGCATATATATATATATATATATATATATATATATATATATATACACACACACACACACACACACACATATATATGGGTGTATATTTGTGTATATATTTGCACACACACACACACACACATATATATAGGTGTATATTTGTGTGTATATATTTGTGTATATATGTGTGTTTGCACACACACACACATACATATATATATATGGGTGTATATATGTGTGTGTATATATGTGTGTATGTATATATATTTGTGTATTTGTGTGTTTATAGGTATACATGCATATTGTGTATATGTGTGTGCTTGTCTATATGCATATTTGTGTGTATATATGTAAGTATGTGGATATGTATATGTATGTGCATGTGTGTGTGTGTGTGTGTGTATATGGGTGTATATTTGTGTGTATATATTTGTGTATATATGTGTGTTTGCATATATAGATACATACATATACATACATATGGGTGTATATTTGTGTGTATATATTTGTGTATATATGTGTGTTTGCACACACACACACACACACATATATATATATGGGTGTATATATGTGTGTATGTATATATATTTTTGTGTGTTTATAGGTGTACATGCATATTGTGTATATGTGTATGCTTGTCTATATGCATATTTGTGTGTATATATGTAAGTATGTGGATATGTATATGTATGTGCATCTGTGTGTGTATATATAATATATATATATATAAAATATATTTTATATATATATATATATATATATAATACACTAGCCGTCCCCTGCCACACGTTGCTGTGGCCCACTCTGGTGGTCATGCGGGTTCTGTGTGGGAGGTTTGGTCCAATTCTATCGTTGGTGGGGTTCAGAATGCTCTGTGATTGTAGGTGAACTGTAAATCCCAGCAACTACAACTCCCAAATGTCAAGATTCTATTTTCCCCAAACTCTACCAGTGTTCACATTTGGGCATATTGAGTATTCGTATAGAGTTCGGTCCAGATCCATTATTGTTTGAGTCCACAGTGATCTCTGGATGTAGGTGAAATGATGGTTGCTTACCTGTAACCATGTTTCTTCAAGTGGTGATCTGTGAAATTAGCACATGTGATAGTTGCTGCACAGGTGCATCAACTATCACATGTGCTTATTTCACCAGACACCACGAAGGAGAACTATAACTCCCAAACTGGGAAGCCCTGGCCCTTGAGTGCTCCAGCTGGAGATCAGCTGTGACCAGCAGTGCTGTAGAATTTGAAGAGGCACAAATGGAGATCAAAAGAGAGAAACATGTCAAGTCAACCCTGACCGGGACTGCCTTCCACCTGGATACCAATGCCCTCACTTCAGGAGAAGATGCAGGTCAAGAATAGGGCTCCACCATCACCTAAGGACCCACCGCTAGTACATTGATCCTGGAAGACTATCCTAATCGGACAACGAGGGGTCGCCTAAGTAAGTGTGTCCTGAAAAGGTGACACTGAGTCTGTGCATGGAGATATCCAGACACTCAATGCCTAGACTTCAGACAGAAAGGCCTGTTACACAACAGAGAAAATAGTGAGGCTATGACCTGATACTTGTGTGCAAACCACAGAAAAGACAGAATTGATGACGCGAGTTCCTTTGTGGTGATTAATGACTGACTAATTGATTAATGATCGACGGATCGTGGTGCAGCAACCGTCAGATCCATCAAGGGGAGTCAATGTAGCCAAGGTGAGCACCATCCATCTTGAGGCAACGATCGATGCCGTCTTTGATGCAGAAGAGCTGGAACAAAATTAATTCGACGTTCTTGTATCTTTCATTCCTTTCTCGTCTGGGTTTCTTGGGCATGGTTATGAGGATAGTAATCCCAGAGTTTCTCAACTTGGGGGTCGGGACCCCGGGGGGGGGGTCACGAGGGGGGTCTCCAAAGACCATCATTCTGATGATCTTAGGAACCACTTTAGCAAAGAAGGCTGAAGATGTCTCCGTCTGTCCTTCTCTTCCTTTTTTGGTCTTGGTGAACTACAGCTCCCAGAATTCAAAAAACAGCACCCCCCCCCCAACCCCACCAGTATTCTGTGTTGGCCATGTAGGTAGTGTGCCAAGTTTGGTGCAGATCCATTGTAGGCTGGATTCGGAGTGCTCTTTGATTGTAGGTGAACTACAAATCCCAACAAGTACAATTCCCAAATGTCAAGGCCTATTTTCTCCAAATTTCACCAGTGTTCACACTTGGACATATTGAATACCAAACTCTTCCATCATTTTTCCCCCAAATTATAATTTGGCCCTCCAACAGTTTGAGGAACTGTGACCTGGCCCTCTGTTTAAAAAGTTTGAGGACCCCTGATCTAGAGCAAACTTGCCAAACATAGCAAACTTTAAGTACTTATGGAGTTTCTCAGGGTTTTTTTTTTTTTTTTGTCGCGTCAGGAGCGACTTGAGGAACTACAAGTCGCTTCTGGTGTGAGAGAATTGGCCGTCTACAAGGACGTTGCCCAGGGGACGCCCAAATGATTTGATGTTTTTATCATCCTTGTGGGAGGCTTCTCTCATGCCCCCGCATGAGGAGCTGGAGCTGGTAGAGGGAGCTCATCCGCATCTCTCCGGATTTGAACATGCAACCTGTCGGTCTTCAGTCCTGCCAGCACAGGGGTTAAACCCACTGCACCACCGGGGGCTTCTCAGGGTTAACCTGCCATGATATGAGTTGTAGTTCACCCACCTTATGCATTTTGTACAATTTAAAATTTTGACTTTTTCAATAGGTATAATCATGCAAATAACACATCAGTGGGGAGAGAGAGAGAAAGAAACAGTGGGATGTCCGTGGTGGATGAACAACATAAAATCTAGGTTGAAATTGTCTCCGTATGGAAACCTTCACTTGGGTGGTGGGCAGTATTGTGTTTGTGGAGGACATTACATGTTACCCCTCTATTCTGCCTTGTTTAGACCACATCTGGAATATTGTGACCAATTCTTGGCAGCACAACTGAAGAGAGATATTGACAAGCTGGAATGTGTCCAGAGGAGCACGACTCAAATGATCAAGGGTCTGGAGAACAAGCCCTATGAGGAGCGGCTTAAAGAGCTGGGCATGTTTAGCCTGAAGAAGAGAAGGCTGAGAGGAGACATGATAGCCATGTATACAGAGCGGCCCTAGGTAGTTTTCAACGGTAAGCAAACAGTATTTTGCCCCCAACCAATCACTGATATATATTTTCTGTTCATCGTGGGAGTTCTGTGTGCCATATTTGGTTCAATTCCATCATTGGTGGAGTTCAGAATGCTCTTTGATTGTAGGTGAACTATACATCCCAGTAACTACAACTCACATATGTCAATGTCTATTTCCCCCCAAGAGCGTCTCAAGAGCGCCCCTGGGCAAAATCAACTATACTGCAAAGGCTTACTTTGCGTAATGGCTTGAGCCGCCCTGCATGTATAAATACATGAGGGGAAGTCCTAGAGAGGAGGGAGCAAGCTTGTTTTCTGCTTCCCTGGAGACTAGGATGCAATGGAACAACGACTTCAAACTACAAGAGAGGAGATTCCATCTGAACATGAGGAAGAACTTCCTGACTGTGAGAGCCGTTCAGCAGTGGAACTCTCTGCCCCGGAGTGTGGTGGAGGCTCCTCCTTTGGAAGCTTTTAAACAGAAGCTGGATGACCATCTGTTGGGGGTGCTTTTAATGCAATTTTCCTGCTTCTTGGCAGAATGGGGTTGGACTGGATGGCCCAGGAGGTCTCTTCCAACTCTAGGATTCTATGTTCATGGTGCTCACTATAACCTGCAATGTCATTGGAGGGAGTACCTTTGGTAGCTCCTCATGGGTAGGAATTATAGCTGGCACCCCAGCCGCACACACACACATATTTTCACTTTTATTATGTGTATAGATATTCCATGAGCTTTGATAAATATGCAATGCCAGTTCCTCCTGCGTGGGTTCCCTCCCATTGGCACTTACAATATTTCCAATGCCTTCAGCATTATCAGGTGCTGGAAAGAACCTCCATGAGAATTCACACTGCTGCTGAATATTTCCTTTCTTCTCCTTCTCTGCACACACGACTCTTTGCAATTTTGCCATTGGCGAAACACGATGTTTTCAGAAAGGCTTTTGGGTTAGAATACATTTCCTCCGCGCTCTCGCCTGTTATGAGTAATGTACGAAGAGCTGCACTTAGAAACCGAGGAAAATGTCAGGTTTGGGATTTCGTTTTTCAAAAAATAAGCAATCATGGAGCTTTTAGAGATATCTTTCTTGTCACTCATTCTCCGAAGATCTCCTAAAACCTTGCTGAAGCTTTCAATGCGGTACTGAATTATTCATGAGCTATTTTGTCTTGTTAGACTGTTTTATTTGTCTCTGTCCTTTGTATGGTTGATGACATAAATACATAAATACCCTCAACATAAATACCCTCAACATAAATACCCTCAATCTATAGCTATTGTGGCACTTATTTCTCATGCTAGTAAGGTAATGCTCAAGATCCTACAAGGAAGACTCCGGCAAGACATGGAGCGAGAGTTGCCAGAAGTACAAGTCGGGTTTAGAAAAGGCAGAGGAACGAGAGACCCAATTGCCAATATGGTATAATAAAGGGCAGCCGAGAAGTAGCAAAAAAATTAATTAAAATTATTTCGATGGGGAAATAGATATAAAATATTCCCAATGCTACTCAGCCAAAATTATAACGCTCACAAAAGGAAGAGAGAGTATGGTTGCTGAACCAACTATATATTTAAAAGTTAGGAACTGGGAACCACTGGAACTAAGAAGTTTAAAATGCTTCTTCAAAAGAATTCCACTGCCACCATTTCAATACCATTCAGGCTGAGGTAATATTGAGAGTTTGTTCTGTAACACACACTGTGCCACTATGGTTTTGTAGAGGCTGCTATGAAGCTTACTTTAGTACTACTTTGACCACAAAGGTATTCACACTGAGGCTGGTATAAGTTGAATAAAATAACAAGAATGTTTATTGAACAGGCTTGAACTACTCAGGTACAAATGCTTAATGGTTTCAGTATAATACTGGCATAAAAGGCTTGTGGTTGCGTTAAGAGTCAAAATCTTAAAACTTCCGGGTTACAAGTCTTCAAAGTTCCACCACAGAAAATTACTTCAGGAAATGAATCTCTGAAAGTAACTCCCAAAACTTCCTTCAGGAATCTAGCCAAAAACTAGACTTCCTTAGGAACTGAACAGAATTGAGCAGCCACCTCTCCACCAAAGTCAACATTGACTATGAAATACAACACCGCCTGAGCTCTACGAGCGCAGCATTTTTCCCAAATGAAGCAGAGAGGGTTTGAGGACTGGGACATCCGTAGGGATACTAGGTGCGTGTTTACAGAACTATTGTCCTCCCAACCTTGCTATACGCCTGCGAGACGTGGACTGTCTACAGACATCACATGCAACTCCTAAAATGATTTGATCAGCATTGCCTCTGAAAAATCCTGCAAATCTCTTGGGAAGACAAGCGGACAAATATCAGCATGCTGGAAGAAGCAAAAACCACCAGCATTGAAGCCATGCTCCTCCGCCATCAACTCCACTGGACTGGCAATGTTGTCCGGATGCCTGACCATCGTCTCCCAAAGCAGTTGCTCTACTCCGAACTCAAGAACGGAAAACTGAATGTTGGAGGACAGGAAAGGATATTGAAAGATGGGCTCAAAGCCAACCTTAAAAACTCTGGCATAGACACTGAGAACTGGGAAGCCCTGGCCCTTGAGCGCTCCAGCTGGAGGTCAGCTGTGACCAGCAGTGCTGTAGAATTTGAAGAGGCACGAATGGAGGGCAAAAGAGAGAAATGTGCCAAGAGGAAGGTGCGTCACACCAACCCCATCCAGAACCTTTGAAAACCAATGCCCTCACTGCGGGAGAATATGCAGATCAAGAACAGGGCACCCATTACACTGATCTTGGAAGACAATCCTACTCAGATAATGAGGGATCCCCTAAGAAGAAGTCAAATTGCATTAATCCTTCAGTATAGATGCACCCGGAGTCAAAATGAATGCATGTTAGCCATAATGGTCTACCATAGCAGAGAGGAATATATGGACTCCCTGTTATCCGTAGTTGCCATAGGGCTGTCCTGGGATGCCAGACATTGTGATCTCTCCAAGCTCTCCAGCACAAGGCACGTTCTTCTGAGATGATAACCCAACGCAAGCCTATTAATGGGTGATTGGCTTGCCCCCCTCTTTATGGCACCCCAAAGAAACAAGGGAAGGCTTTCAAGGAGCTCAACGGAGGGTTTCTCCCATTCCTTTGGCACCATTTATGGGGCACTCCCTGCTTTTGGCTTGGTAAGACTCTGCTAATTTATTTTTGCCGCAACCCACCGTCAGATTCGCCTTCGGAAAGACGAAGCAGCAGATGGTGGTTGCTAAGCAAATACAATTCAAACAAAACAAAAGAATTGTTTTACACCCGACGATGAGGACTGCGCCGTCCTTTGGGCCCGGGCGAAAGGCAACAGATTGCATCATTTTTGTTTCCTAGCCTCACCCCCCACCCAGAAATCGGCAGCATTAATGGTCCCATCGGGTTCAGAATCACGACTTGTCATTAACCAGCCCACGAAAAGGGGGAGCTTTGTTGGCACGCAAAGAATAAATCCATGTTTCGCAAAAGAACATAACAAGCCAAGCATCCCTTGGTGTCCTCAGGTGGCAGGAGAGGGGTTTCAAACCATCTGCAACGCAATGGCACTATGGCAACAAATGGAAAGGGAACGAGGGAGGATGGCACGATGCCCTGGTGTACTTTGTGGGGGGAACGTGGCACATGCGGAGCAGAGGTTGGGACCCAAACCAGGACCAAAATGCATCCCCATTTACTTGAACAGCACATCTTGGTTAGCTGGTATTGTGTCCAGAATTGGAAGGGACCCCAAGGGCCATCTAGTCTAACCCCCTTCTGCCATGGTCACTATTCTCTTGTCCATATCCATCCTAAATCATGGTGCCCAGAACGGGACAAAATATTGCTCCAAGTGAGGTCTGACAAAAGCAGAACGAGACTATAAATTCCCTGTTCTAGCCCTGAGGTGTTGCCTTGCCTTAACTCTTTGAGTCTCTGTTGTTAGTATTCTAGGTGTCTAGCACCACGTTGGGTGGGTAAAAGTAGGAGACTCCTTATTATCCGGCATTTTTGTTTATCCGACATTCTGCCAGCCCGTTGATGTTGGATAAGCAAGACTCTTCTGTATTGCTGAATGTGTTTATTTTGATGTAATTGTCTGTATGGTTTTCTTTCTGGCAATTATTTGCCTTATATGTTGGAAACTGCCCTGAGTCCCTTTGGGTATACAAATAAAGTATTATTATCATAACAGTAAATAAAGTCCAACACTCTGAAAACAGGGGAATTCCAGACAAGAAACAATCAGGGCCAGCTAACACCTCCCAACAAAGGATCCCCTAGGCAGGAATCAGCTAGGCCTTGAAACTGCAAGGCCATTCAGTGCTAATCAAGCTGGTCAGTGGCAACCGGGATTGTGGCGCAGCTGGCTGAGTGTCAGCTGCATTAAGATCACTCTGATCCAAAGGTCATGAGTTTGAAGCCAGCCCAGGTTGGAGTGGGCTTCCAACCAATTGTGTAGCCGGTTGTCGACCTTTGCATCCCGAAATACAGTTGCATCTGTCAAGTAGGAAAATTAGGTACCACCTAGTGTGGGGAGGTGAAATTAACTAATTTATGAGGCCATAAAGAAGACTCCAGCAAAGCATTCCAGCGGGGAAGCATGCGGGGAATGTGGAAGTGCTTCATCAGCGTCGCAGATGGATGATGAAAGCGACAGCTCCCCTGGCGGCCAGAAAAAAGTTAAATAGCCTCTGTGTATGTCTGTATACGTTTGGCATTGAATGTTTGCCATATATGTGTACACTGTAATCCACCCTGAGTAAATAAATAAATAAATAAATAAATACCGTAAATAAATAAATAAATAAATTCACACTTGCCTCCGACAGAAGAGAGTTCTTTTTCCCACCCTGGACATTATTCCAAACCTTACGTGTCTAGTTTCCAACAGACCTCCCAACTTCTGAGAATGCCTGCCATAGATGTGGGCGAAACTTCAGGAGAGAATGCTTCAGGAACGTGGCCAGACAGCCCGGAAAACTCACAGCAACCCAACTTATTGACAGTCAGAGCTGTTCAAGAGTGGAATATTAACCCATAGTGCCACAGGGGGCAATTATATGCTTAATAATTCTAAAGCACCGGAGGGCAAGATTCAAACGCCTCCTAAAGCCAGTTTACTCCAGGCAAGATTCAAAGGCTGTTGGACGGCAAATGGAGCAGAAATGGGCCACATTGATTTTTGCCAGCGGGGAGCTCAGCGCCGTTTCTGATCCGGACTCGGTATCGACTGTGCTGCCCTTGTAAGAGCACAAAACGTGCCGCTGAGCCCCGAATCCGGCTTCCTCCGAACCCTTAGGTTTCCCTATTGTACCTTCAAGTGCCTCTTGGGGCTGGATTGTTTTCCGCCACAACGATTTCAAGGTGGAAAACAAGCCGCGTTGTAAAATCAATACAAAGAAAGGGGAAATCGATTTGGTTTGTTAGCCGGGGAGAGCCATTAAGATTACCAATGTGCTTTGCTCCCTTTTCGTTGTCTTCATCACAGTTATTGTTGTGATGGTTTTTGTTTTACGGTCAGTTCAGCTCCGCTTGCAATTTGGTTTTCGCGAAGGAGTATTGGAAATTATATACACAATATATAGGACGGGCGACACTTGGCTTGAACACAGTCCATGTGAAAAGGATCCAGGAGTCTTAGTAGACCACAAACTGAACATGAGCCAATAGTGTGATGATAATAATAATAATTATTATTATTATTATTATTATTATTATTATTATTATTTAATAATAATATATTAATATAACAATATAATGATAAGAGGGAAGCAACTGGAAATGTTGACACGATATGAGGATTTAAAGATTGAACTGCAAAGAGTCTGGCACAAGCCAGTAAAGTGGTCCCAGTGGTGATCGGTACACTGGGTGCAGTGCCTAAAGACCTTGGCCTGCACTTAAACACTATTGGCACGGACAAAATTACCATCTGCCACCTTACTGGGATCTGCACTCATTACTCGCCGATACATCACACAGTTCAGAAAAGGCAAAAGCTGCACATTGCAAGTGTTGAACCTGACTCAGCACATAGAAGATGGTTTTGAAAGGCAACAGATCACAGGAGCTGTCTTCATAGACCTGTCAGCAGCCTATGATACTATGAACCACCGCCTCCTCCTGAGAAAAATGTATAGTATCACAAAGGACTACCACCTCACTCGCCTCATAGGAAACCTGCTACAAAACAGGAGCTTTTTGTTGAGTTCCAGGACCAGAGAAGCAGATGGCGGAAACAGAAGAACGGCCTGCCTCAGGGGAGCGTGCTTGCTCCATCCATGTTCAACATCTACACAAACGACCAGCCACTGCCAGAAGGGACAGAGAGTTTCATCTATGCTGATGGTCATGCCATCACCGCCCAAGAAGGGAGCTTTGAGATGGTTGAACAGAAGCTCTCCGAAGCTCTAGGTGCTCTCATGCCTATTACAGGGAAAACCAGCTGATCCCCAACCCATCTAAAACACAGACATGTGCGTTTCATCTTAAGTACATAGAAGCATCCCGAGCTCTGAGGATCACCTGGGAAGGAACCCCACTGGAGCATTGCAGCGCACCCAAATACCTGGGAGTCACTTTGGACCGTGCTCTTACCTACAAAAAGCACTGCCTGAACATCAAGCAAAAAGTGGGTGCTAGAAACAATATCATACGAAAGCTGACTGGCACAACCTGGGGATCACAACCAGATACAGTGAAGACATCTGCCCTTGCGCTATGCTACTCTGCTGCTGAGTATGCATGCCCAGTGTGAAACACATCTCACCACACTAAAACAGTGGATGTGGCTCTTAATGAGACATGCCGCATTATCACGGGGTGTCTGCGCCCTACACCACTGAAGAAATTACACTGCTTAGCCGGTATTGCACCACCAGACATCCGCCGGGAAGTAGCAGCCAATAGTGAAAGGACCAAAGCAGAGACATCCCCAGCTCATCCCCTGTTTGGGTATCAGCCAGCACGTCAACGACTTAAATCTAGAAATAGTTTTCTAAGATCTACAGAGACACTCGCTGGAACACCCCAGCAAGCGAGAGTCCAAATGTGGCAGGCCCAAACCCAACACCTCAATCCATGGGTGATACCAGATGAGAGACTCCCCCCTGGACACTTGCTGGAACACCTCAGCAAGCGAGAGTCCAAAAATGGCAGGCTCAAACCGAGAAACTCAACCAATGGCTGATACCAAATGAGAGACTCCCCCCTGGGCACACAGAGGACTGGGCGACTTGGAAGGCGCTGAACAGACTGCACTCTGGCACCACGAGATGCAGAGCCAACCTTCAGAAATGGGGCCACAAAGTGGAATCCTCGACATGTGAGTGTGGAGAAGAGCAAACCACTGACCACCTGCTACAATACTCCCTGAGCCCTGCCACATGCACAATGTATTTGAACCCCTGCGATTGGATTTGAAGCAACCACCTTGAGGAGGGATTTTAAAAAGTCTTCTAAAAAGCCATAAAGATATTGTCCGTGGACGAAAGACATGTGTGTCTTTAGATGTGACCAGGAAAAAAAGCATTTGAAAAGGAGGTAAAGAAAGAGAGTTTGTCACTTACCACACAGCGCAATGACGTGGCTGCTGTCTTCGTGGACAAATTTCCGCGTGACGGCTTCTTCCATGATTTGCTTCACCTAAAAGGAGAAAGACCCTTTAGATGCGTGGGACTACCATTCCCATCAACCACAAACCAAGACAGTTTGAATGACAGGCCCTCCAGACGTTTGGGTGACTACCTGAAGGGTCAATCTGATTGGGAATGACTGGAGTTGTAGCACATGGTATCACATGTCACCCACTAACAGAACAAGAGTGCATCTACACTACAGAATTAATGCAGTTTGACACCACTTTGCCATGGCTCAGTGCTGTGAAATCATGCAAGTTGTAGCTCGGGGAGGCACCAGCCCTCTTTGGAAACGATGGCTCAAGCCCTCCCCAAACTACAACTCCTAGGATGCTATAGCACAGTGTTTCTCAACCTGGGGGTCGGGACCCCTGGGAGGGTTACCAAAGACCGTCAGAATATACAATGTTTTCCGTTGGTCATGGGGGTTCTGTGTGGGAAGTTTGGCCCAATTCTTTTGCTAGTGGAGTTCAGAATGCTCTTTGATTGTAAGTGAACTATAAATCCCAGCAACTACAATTCCCAAATGTCAAGGTCTATTTTCTCCAAACTCCACCAGAGTTCACATTTGAACATACTGAGTGTTCTTGCCAAATTTGGTCCAGATCCATCATTGTTTGAGTCCACAGTGCTCTCTGGATATAAGTGAACTACAACTCCCAAACACAAGGTCAATGCCCTCCAAACTCTTCCATCATTTTCTGTTAGTCATGGGAGTTCTCTGTGCCAAGACTAGTTCAATTCCATCGTTGGTGGAGTTCAAAACGATCTTTGATTGTAGATGAACTATAAATCCAAGCAACTACAACTCTCAAAGGACAAAATCAAGGCCAATGCCCACCAAACCCTTCCAGTATTTTCTGTTGGTCATGGGAGCTCTGTGTGGCAAGTTTGGCCCAATTCTATTGTTGGCGGAGTTCAGGATGCTCTCTGATAGTAGATGAACTATAAATCCCAGCAACTACAACTCCCAAACTCAAGGTCTATTTTCCCCACATTCCACCAGTGTTCGCATTTGGGCATATTGAGTATTCATGCCAACTTTGGTCCAGATTCATCATTGTCTGAGTCCACAGTGCTCTCTGGATATAGGTGAACTACAACTCCCAAACTCAAGGTCAATGGCCACCAAACCCTTCCAGTATTTTCTATTGGTCATGGGAGTTCTATGTGCCAAGTCTGGCCCAATTCCATTAGCTGATGGAGTTCAGAATGCTCTTTGATTGTAGGTGAACTATAAATCCCAGCAACTACAACTCCCAACTACAACAAGGCCTGGTGTGAGAAGCTTTGGTGAGAGAAGCCCGAGGTTGAAGGCTGTCGGATGTGAAGCTTCAGTGTGAAGGCTGAAAGCAATTTTCCTGCTTCTTGGAAGGGGGTGGGACTGGATGGCCCTTGGGGTCTCTTCCAACTCTAGGATTCTAGGATACTTGGAACCTCTTGCCACATGATGTGACCATCTGCCGCCTTTATTTCCCTGCCTTCTGTCCCACCTGTTCCTCTCTGAACTTGGCTTGCTCCCAGTGCGTAAAACCCAGACCGTTTGGTGATTCTCCTGCCAAAACAAACAGCGCACTCTTGTCGGAGTGATCAGCCAGGGAGACGCCCTGTTGGGTCAACAAGGCAGCACTGGTGGCGCTGGAGAGACGCTTCCCTGTGGCCCAGTTTCCATCCACAATTGCTTCCAATTGGCCAACCTCGAACGGGGAGGCGGAAGCCTTTGAAATGCCACGGCAAGGCTGCTTAATCATAACAACAAGACCTTATTTATATTCTCCTCTATCTCCCCGAGGGGAGTCCGAGCGGATTACAACATACACCGATAGGCAGACATTCAATGCCTTTAATACAGTGGAATAACAATGACACACTAATACACAGAGCAAAGGTTAAGGCTTCCCCTTTCATCTCCGGCTTTCTGGAGGCAGTGCTCAACTCTGGCCATAGGGAGGTGCTCTTGCTCCATTTCCAAGCCGGGGAGCCTGCTGTCCGTAGACACCTCCTTGGTTATGTTGCCTGCATGGCTGCATGGGCACCGTTGTTACCTTCCTATTGATCTACTCACATTTGCGTGTTTTCAAACTGCTAGGTTGGCAGGAGCTAGGGCTAACGGCGGGAGCTCATCCTGACCCGCAGCTTCGAACCTCCAACCTTTCGGTTAGCAGATTCAACAGTTCAGCAATTTAATGCTTTGTTATCTTCCCACTGAAGCAGTACATGATGATCTACTCACATTTGCATGTTTTCAAACAGCTAGGTTGGCAGAAGCTAGGGCTAATGGCGGGAGCTCATCCTGACCCGCAGCTTCGAACCTCCAACCTTTCGGTTAGCAGATTCAACAGTTCAGCAATTTAATCCTTTGTTATCTTCCCGCTGAAGCAGTACATGTTGATCTACTCACATTTGCATGTTTTCGAACTGCTAGGTTGGCAGGAGCTAGGGCTAACAGCAGGAGCTCAACCTGACTCGCAGATTCGGACCTCCAACCTTTAGGTCAGCAGATTCAACAGTTCAGAAGTTTAATCCTTTGTTATCTTCCTGCTGAAGATCTACTGATCTACTCGCATTTGCATGTTTTCGAACTGCTACGTTGGCAGGAGCTAGGGCTAACAGCGGGAGCTCATCCTAACCCGCAGCTTCAAACCTCCAACCTTTCGGTTAGCAGATTCAACAGTTCAGCAATTTAATCCTTTGTTATCTTCCCGCTGAAGTGGTACCTGTTGATCTACTCACATTTGCATGTTTTCGAACTGCTAGGTTGGCAGGAGCTAGGGCTAACAGCAGGAGCTCAACCTGACTCGCAGATTCGAACCTCAAACCTTTAGGTCAGCAGATTCAACAGTTCAGCAGTTTAATCCTTTGTTACCTTCCCACTGAAGCGGTACCTGTTGATCTACTCACATTTGCATGTTTTCAAACTGCTAGGTTGGCAGGAGCTAGGGATAACAGTGAGAGCTCACCCTGACCCGCAGCTTTGAACCTCCAACCTTTAGGTCAGCAGATTCAACAGTTCAGCAGTTTAATCTGTTGCGCCATGACGGTCCCCTTGCTGCAAATCATTCGTAAACTTTTTTTTTGGTCATGTCAGAACTACAAGTCACTTCTGCAAGGAGCCCCTGGTAGTGCAGTGGATTAAACCCCTGTGCCAGCAGGACTGAAGACCGACAGGTTGCAGGTTCAAATCCAGAGAAAACGCAGAGAGAAGAAAAGCCTTCCACAAGGATGATAACACATCAAAAAATATCCCGGCATCCTCTGGGCAACGTCCTTGCAGACGGCCAATTCTCTCACACCGTTCCAACCTAAAAAGTATTTGGATGCTTTGCTCTCAAGCTCTAAAAAAAGCCAATGTGATTCTGGTCTGCATCTAGTGTCCAAATTGAGCACTTTTTTGTGATTGGTCCCCTGGAATAGCACTGTGTCCTGTTCTGGGCACCACAAGTCAAGCATTAAATGCACAGATATATGGGCTGGGTGACATATGGCGGAAGAACTCTACATATTATAATGGATCTACGAGGGGCTGTTCAATAAAGATTTCCTCTGACTCCCTTCCTGTGGACTGAGAGCAATGAAACTTGGTCCAGTTCGGAGTCCTTCTCTCCATGGGTGCCACCTCGGGACACGCACTTCTCCCATGTTTTGAAGCAACTGTAAACACCTCGCTTGGACAAGGCAACAGGTTGTTCCCAAAGCCATGTTGTGACTTCGGAAATCAGAGTCTCATCACCTAAAAAGGCTTGCCCTTCAAAAATAATTTCGTTGTTGGAAAGAGGTGGAAGTCCAATGGTGTGAGGTTGGGGGAATAAGGAGGATGCGGTCGAATTTCCAAGCCACCGGAGTATGCTTCCATTTGGGTAACAGGTGAGTTATGAATATGTGTGTTGTCTTGCAGAAAGTGGACACTTTTGGTGAGCATGCCACATTGTCTCTTGGTTTGGATGGCCTCCCGCAATGTTCGCAGCAGTGAAGCTTAGTCTGCCCCAGTCATCATGGTCCCCTTTGCTTGTGCTGGTCCCCAAATACTGTGAGCATGACTTTGTCTGCCAAGTGTTGGGCACATTTATTTATTTACTACATTTATATACCGCCCCTCTTAGCCCAGGGGCAACTCGGAGCAGATGCTTCCATGGCATCAACTGGACTTGAGTTTCAGGATCAGAGTGATGGACTCAGCTTTCACCCTGTATGATCAGCCTGTTGAAAAAGTCCTCCTGCTTTCCATGGCACAACAATGTCATGAGAGACTGAGAGCATTTGACTTGTTCCTGTTTTTGGAAAAGTGTGAGCAGTCGGGGGGCCCAGCGAGTGGAGACCCCTCGCCTGCCCCGTGCCCTCACCAATGGCAAGAACGCGAGGCAGGCTTTGTGCGAGGCCAGGCCTCATGCGGAGGGCCTTCGCTGATGGCGAGAACGCAAAGCAGGTGAGGCGGGCTTTGCGCGAGGCCAGGCCTCGCACAGAGGACCCCTCACCTGGCCCGAGCCCTTGGGGTAGGGCCAACGGAGGCGGCCTCACGACCCCTCCGAAATGGCCAGGTGACCCCCCTGGGGGTTGCGAGCCCCAGGTTGAGAACCGCTGGCATATGAGGCGGTTACCAGCTGCACTCAATGCAACCAAGGGAGGGCATGACACTAGTGGGGAGAATGGGTGGGGTTGTGTGAATTCTCAGATTACGACTCAAAGAAATATAATTACAGGTAAGCAACTTGTCCTTCTTCTTAGTGCTTGTGAATCACACAACTGGGTGACTAGCAAGCTCTAATGAGAGGTGATGGGAGCCATGACACACTACACGCCCGAGTAAAAAACTAGAAATTTTAATGAAATGTCACCAAGTAAGACATGAGAATGTTAGCCATACGTGAAGAATAAACTTTAGCAAATTCTCAGAGGAATACAGAGCGGCAGCAAATTTGAAGTGTAACAGATACGACCTAAAACATTGGCCATGCATGAACTTTAGTAAATTCACTGTGGAAAACGGTTCCGGCCCAGTTTACCTGTCCAAACACATCTCTCCCTAGGTGCTTAAGATGGTCTGGAAAGGCCTTGCTCTCAGTCCCGCCCCCTTCGCAGACACGATTGGCGGGGATGAGAGACAGGGCCTTCTCAGCAGTGGCCCCTCAGCTATGGAACCTCCTTTCTAGGGATATTAGATCAGCCCCCTCCCTCCTAACATTTCGAAAGAGAGTCAAAACCTGGCTGTCTGAGCAAGCATTTGCAGACGCAGTGCAACAGACTGAGATCCACGGAACGATTGGACAATGCGACGGAAAAATGATTTTAGTGATGAGACACTGAGGACTTGTGTTTTATGGCTTTTATTGTTTTGTTGCTTTTATATGGTTTATATTATATATAATGTTTTTAACTGTATTTTATGTTGTTTGGGGGTATTGACCGCCGACTGCAAACCGCCTCGAGTGGCCTTCGGGCTGAGAGGGGCGGTAAATAAATAAATAATAATGCATGGGAAGATGGTCTTGGGTGATTTTTTTTCCACAGATCCCACACTCATCTTAACATTTTGGGCTCAGTGGCAAATGGTTATGCAGCGATTTTCCAAAATGGCGACCTCCACTCCCTGGATGGTGTGTCTTTCAATAGCAGAGTGGGCTCACCCTGGAATTGGAGATGTTTGCACCAAAGTCCAACCACGTTGGAATTGATGTTACCAGTTCTTTACTCCATCATATGATGGGGAATGCTCACCATCATCCTCTTTCATCTCATCAAACGTCTCTTCCAGGCCTGTAGCGAGGGGGTGGTTTTAGGGGTTCAAACCCTCCCCGAAATGTTTCAGATTTTTTTAAAAAACCTGGTTTACTCATGAGTTTTAACTGGTTAACCAAATCCCCCTGCTAAGTCTTTGAGATGCAAAAAAATTAAGAGTCCCTCCAGAACTGTAAGCACTATCTCAAGCAAATATTGACAATTTATTCACACTGTCATTACTTGCAGCAATAGCCGATGTAGTGAAGCAACCAAGTAGTGTGTGTGTGTGTTGAAGGCCAGACTTGGTGGAGGTGGTTGACAGGGGCGGAGCTGCAGGCTAGTGAAGGCTGCTCTGCCCTCTGCTGTGCTCTTTGCTTCAGCGTGAGCTAGGAGGCAGGTTTCAACCCCCCCCCCCCCCGAAATTTTCAACCCCGAAATTTTCAACCCCCCCCCCCAAATTTTCACACACACCCCCGCCAAAATTGTCAACCCTTCCCGAAAAATTTTTCTGGCTACGGCCCTGGTCTCTTCTGATATGTGGCCTTTCAAGGAAAGGAACTTGAGGACTGCTCTGTCTTACGCTGGGTCCATTCTCAAACCTCACTCCACTTTGGCAGCTGTCACATCAAGACCATTCTCAGTTCAGAGTTGTCAATTGGCACGTAACCTATAGAAACTTGTATCATGACTCATGTGCAGTTTCAGCGTCCTGCGATAAATAGAAGTGGGTTACGAGGCAATGGTGTGATGTGGCAGCTAAAGCAACCAATGTGATTCTATGCTGCAGAAATAGTCTAGCGTCGATATTGTGGGAAGTGATAGTAAAGCTAAAGGTTTCCCCTTGACATTTAAATCCAGTTGTGTCCGACTCTGGAGGGTGGTGCTCATCTTAATTTCTAAGCTGAAGTGCTGGCGTTGCTCGTAGACACCTCCAAGGTCATAAGGTCAGCATGACTGCATGGAGCACCATTTATGTGAGAAGTGATAGTCCCACTCTTTTCTCTACTACTTTTTTTAGGGTTATTCTAGGGAATCGGAATTCAGTGTGACTATGACTTCCCTCCATCTTGATACTATTCTCCCATTGATGCAGCCTGGAATTGCATTAGCTTTTTGAGCGGCTGCGTCTCATTGTGTCCTTGAAGCCACAGCTCCGGTGTGACAAGACAAATCCCTGGTGTCAGCCACTGATGTGGTTTTTCATAGCGCATTGGAATGGACTCCAATGTACTCGCCGCCTCCTTCCCTTGCTATACTACTCTTGCTGTGAGTCAGTCATGTCAGGCTATATTAGGAGCTGCTTCCCTTCTAAGATTGGCTCCGATTGTTTGGCAACACATCCGAACTCGAGAACAGGGGAGAAGAGGTCAGGGACTGAGTCTTGCCAAATCGCTGCTCCTTTCCAGGTCTCCTTTCCGCCGATGCTTCCGAGTTGGTGTAGAAGGGTTGGAAGGACTTGATGGGCCATGGAGTCAGTGTAGGACCTTTATCTAAAGCAGTGTTTCTCAACCTGGGGGTCGGGACCCCTGGGGGGGTCGCAAGGGGGTGTCAAAGGGGTCGCCAAAGACCATCAGAAAACACAGTATTTTTTGTTGCTCTTGGGGGGTTCTGTGTGGGAAGTTTGGCCCAATTCTATCGTTGGTGGGGTTCAGAATGCTCTGTGATTGTAGGGGAACTTTAAAAACCCAGCAACTACAACTCCCAAATGTCAATTTTCCCCAAACTCCACCAGTGTTCACATTTGGGCATATTGAGTATCTGTCCCAAGTTTAGTCCAGATCCATCATTATGTCCACAATGCTCTCTGGATGTAGATGAACTACAACTCCAAAACTCAAGGTCAATGCCCACCAAACCCTTCCAGTATTTTCTATTGGTGATGGGAGTTATGTGTGCCCAATTTGGTTCAATTCCATCGTTGGTGGGGGTTCAGAATGCTCTTTGATTGTAAATGAACTATAAATCCCAGCAATGACAACTCCCAAATGCCAAGGTCTGTTTCCCCTAAACTCCACAAGTGTTCCCAATTGGGCATATTGAGTATTTGTTCCAAGTTTGGTCCAGATCCATCATTGTTCGTGTCCAGAGTGCTCTCCAGATGTAGATGAACTACAACTCCAAAACTCAAGATCAATGTCCACCAAACCCTTCCAGTATTTTCTGATGGTCTTGAGAGTTCTGTGTGCCATCGTTGGTGGAGTTCAGAATGCTCTTTGATTGTAGATGAACTATAAATCCCAGCAATGACAAGTCCCAAATGTCAATGTCTATTTTCCCCAAACTCCATCTGTGTTCACATTTGGGCACATTGAGTATTCATGCCAAGTTTGGTCCAGATCCATCATTGTTTGAGTCCACAGTGCTCTCTGGATGTAGGTGAACTACAACTCCATAATTCAAGGTCAATGTCCATCAAACCCTTCCAGTATTTTCTATTGGTGATGGGAGTTCTGTGTGCCAAGTTTGGTTCCATTTCATCGTTGGTGGGGGTTCAGAATGCTCTTTCATTGTAGGTGAACTATAAATCCCAGCAACTACAACTCCCAAAAGGACAAAATCAATGCCCCCGCTCAACCCAATTTGGGTATATTGGGTATTTGTGCCCAGTTTGGTCCAGTGAATGTAAATACATCCTGTATATCAGATATTTACATTTCGATTCATAACAGTTGCAAAATCGCAGTTGTGAAGTAGCAACAAAAATAATGTTATGGTTGGGGGTCAACACAACTGGAGGAACTGGATTAAGGGGTCGTGGCATTAGGAAGGTTGAGAAGCGCTGATCTAAAGCATTTTTTCCTCAACCTTCTTCATGCCACAACCCCATAATACAGTTCCTCACATTGTGGTGACCCCCAACCATAATATTATTGTTTTAGACTTTTTGAACTACAACTCCCAGGATCCCCAACCAACAGAGCAACCCACCAAGCCTTTACAGAGAGAGGGAATACGATCCCAACCGGATTAAAGGCAGGCATCCACAACCTATTACTTGCCTGCCTTTTTCAAAATGAAAGTCAAAGAAATAAATCCCTCACCAGGAGGAGCAGCAGAACCCAGCAAACTAACGCCGAAATCCAATATAATGCTTCCCAAAGGCAACATATGAAAATATTTGCCGGGTTTTGAGAGTCAGGGAAGCACAGAAAGCACTTCTCCAAACATTCCTCAGAAAGCCAGCATTAGAATGGAAGCAGCAAGCTTCAGAGATTCCATTTGAACATTAGGAAGAACTTCCTGACTATGAGAGCTGTTCAGCAGTGGAACTCTCTGCCCCGGAGTGTGGTGGAGGCTCCTTCTTTGGAAGCTTTTAAACAGAGGCTGGATGGCCATCTTTTGGGGTTGCTTTGAATGCAATTTTCCTGCTTCTTGGCAGAATGGGGTTGGACTGGATGGCCCATGAGGTCTCTTCCAACTCTTTGATTCTATGATTGTTGAGCAGTTGATAATGGGACCAATTGCCATGAGGTCTATTTCTCTGGATGTCTTCCAGAAGCAGATGAAAATCTACAATCTAGGGATGGTTTAGCAATTGAAATGAGTGTAAACGCCAAAAAAAAGGATGCATTTTGAAAGTTTTTGTTTATCTCTCTACTGCCCTCTGGTGGTTGCAACCGAGTGCAGCAAACATATATAGCCACTTCATCCTTTTTAGGGCCCTGGTCCCAAAGAAGGTAGGATTTTTTATTTCAACCCACATCAGTATTTTAAGTTGGATATTAAAGAGTCTGTATGCCAAGTTTGATCCAAATCCATCAAGCCACGGAGGAGCCTTTGTGGATCAAATCAACATACATCTGGGTAGCTGTGAGTTTTCCGGGCTGTATGGCCATGTTCCATAGATGCAGGCCTTCAACTCCTAGAAATCCTAAGAGGTGGTAAACTGGCTGGGATTTCTGGGAGTTGTGGGCCAAAACATCTGGGGACCCACAGGTTGAGAACCACAGGTATAAGTGGACACCCCAGCCACAAACATACATACATATTTTGATTTTTGATTATGTGTATAGATAGATGCACCGGGATTGTGGCACAGCTGGCTGAGTGTCAGCTGCATTAAGATCACTCTGACCAAAAAAGGTAATGAGTTCGAAGCCAGCCCAGGTTGGAGTGGGTTCCCAACCAATTGTGTGTGGTCTGTTGTCGACCTTTGCAACCCGAAAGACAGTTGCATCTGTCAAGTAGGAAAATTAGGTACCACCTTAAAAGTGTGGGGAGGCTAAATTAACTGATTTATGAGGCCATAAAGAAGACTCCAACAAAGCATTCCAGCGGGGGAAGCATGCGGGGAATGCGGAAGTGCTTCATCAGCGTTGCAGATGGACGATGAAAGTGACAGCTCCCCTGACGGCCAGAAAAAGCTAAATAGCCTCTGTGTATGTCTGTATATGTTTTTATGTCAAAACTGGCATTGAATGTTTGCCATAAATGTGTACACTGTAATCCGCCCTGAGTCCTCTGCGGGATGAGAAGGGCAGAATATAAAAGTTGTAAATAAATAAATAAATAAATAAATGTTGAATTTCTTGTGGAAGGCTTTCATGGCCAGAATCACCAGATTATTGTGAGTTTTCCGGGCTGTATGGCCATGTTCTAGAAGCATTCTCTCCTGACGTTTCACCTGCATCTTAGAACATGGCCAGACAGCCCGGAAAACTCACAATAATCCAGTGATTCTCACCATGAAAGCCTTCAACAATACATTCCACATATATCTATCTATACACATTATAAAATTCTAAATATGTATGTATGTGTGTGGATGGGGTGTCCACTTATACCTGTAGTTCTCAAACCTGTGGGTCCCCAGGAGTTTTGGCCTACACCTCCCAGAAATCCCAGTTTACCACCTCTTAGGATTTCTAGGAGTGTTGTTGAGCAACTTAAGAGTGGCTGTGGATAGCGAGATCCAAGCAGTTGTGGGTTGCCTGGTGAGAAAAGAAGCCAATATTCCAGAATAAATCTCACCAAGTTGAAGAGAAAGCCACCAAAGGATGACGATTGCGGTAATCTGCCAACAAAATCAACACGCGCACTAGGCAATGCATACCCAATATACCCAAATTTGAATACTGGTGGGTTATGAGGGGAATTGGCCTGAACTTTTGGAGTTGTAGATACTGGGATTTATAGTTCACCTGCAAGCAATGAGCATCCTGAACTCTACCAAAGATGGAATTGGACCAAACTTGGCACACCGAGCCCCCATGACCAGCAAAAAATACTGGAGAAAATTATTTGGGGGAAATTCACCTTGTTTTGGGGGAGTTGTAGTTCACCTACACTCAGAAAGCACTCTGAACCCAAACACAAACGGATCTGGACCAAACTAGGCACACATACCTGATATATTGAAATGTGATTACTGGAGGGATTTGGGGGGAATGGAACCAATGATGGACATGGACCAAACTTGGTACTTTGGGGAAAATTCTTCTTGATTTGGGGGTTTTGTAGTTCACCTACATTCAGAGAGCACTGTGAACCCAAACACTGATGGATCTGGACCAGCTTGGCACATATACCCAATATGCTGAAATTTGATTACTGGAGCAGTTTGGGGGGAGCTGACCTTCCTTTCTGGGAGTTGTAGTTCACCCACAACAAGAGAAACAAGGACCACCACCGATGATGGATCTGGACCAAACCTGGCACACAAAACCCCCATGACTAACTCAACCGACTGGAGGGGTTTGAGGGGACTGACTCACCCTAGTGGGAGTTGTAGTTCTCCCTACAGCCAGAGTGCACACTGAACCCCACCAATGATACATTGAGAGTCAACTTGCCCAACATAACAAACTTCAAGTACTGATGGAGTTTCTCAGGGTTAACCTGGAATGTGAGTTGTAGTTCACCCAGAACCTTATGCATTCTGGACAATTAAAACATTGACTTTTTGAAATAACCCGGGCCATGACGGGTACCCAAGTTAGTACATATATATGTTGCCTTTTATATATAATAACAGATACTAGGAACTGTTCCATTTTGAAGTAATTGCCTATTGTTTACTGAGTTTACCACACTATTAGATTTTTTTAATCTCTTGCCCTTTAAATGGAATTGCTTTCAATGGCTTCAATGCTCAAATTGTAATTCAACAATAACCTTTTGCATGTGTTTACTTATGCCTTTGTATATGTGTTTCTTATCAATGTTTGAGTTATGGGGGGAAAGCAGGATCTAAAGGAGAAAAAAGAAGAAAATGGGTTGCTGTGAGGTTTCCAGATTATGTCCCAGAAGCATTCTCTCCTGACGTTTCACCCACATCTATGATAGGCATCCTCAGAGGTTGTGAGGTCAGTTAGAAACTAGGCAAGTGAGGTTTATATATCTTTGGAATAATGTCCAAGGTGGAAGAAAGAACCCTTGTCTGCTTAAGGCAAGTGTGAATGTTGCCATTGGTCACCCAAATTAGCATGAATGAACCAACCAGGCTTTGAAGCTACAAGGCCATTCAATGCTAATAATGCCAAACTCTAAAATCAGGGCTGTAAATAAAGAGCAACACTAAAAAAAACAGGGGAATTCCAAGCTAGGATCAATCAGGGCTAGCAAACACCTCCCAACAAAGGATACCCCAGGCAGCAACCAGCCAGGCTTTGAAGCTGCAAGGCCATTCAATACTAATAATGCCAAACTCTAAAATCAGGGCCGTAAATAAAGAGCAACACTCAAAAAAGAGGGGAATTCCAAGCAAGGATCAATCAGGGCTAGCAAACACCTCCCAACAAAGGATCCCCCAGAAAGCAACCAGCCAGGCTTTGAAGCTGCAAGGCCGTACAATGCTAATAATGCCAAACTCTAAAATCAGGGCTGTAAATAAAGAGCAATGCTAAAAAAAAAAAAACAGGGAAATTCCAGATAAGAATCGATCAGGGCCAGCAAACCAACAAAGGATCCCTTCGGCAGCAACCAGCCAGGCTTTGAAGCTGCAAGGCCATTCAATGCTAATCAATGGCAAATTCTAAAATCAGAACGGTAAATAGAAGGGCAACACTCAAAAAACAGTAGAATTCCAGACAGAGATTGATCAGGGCCAGCGAACACCTCCTAACAAAGGATCCCCCGAGCAGCAACCAGCCAGGCTTTGAAGCTGCAAGGCCATTAAATGCTAATCAAGGTGGCCAATTGCAACATTCACGCTTGCCTCAAGCAGGGAAGAGTTCTTTCTCCCACCCTGGACATCATTCCATGAATATATAAACCTCCCTTGCCTCGCAACTTCCGATGATGTCTGCCATAGATGTGGGCGAAACATCAGGAGAGAATGCTTCTGAACATGGCCAGACAGCCCGGAAAACTCTCAGCAACCAAATGATGCTGAGAGTCTTCGACAACACAGCAAATAAAATATTATAGAACATGTAACGTTGAATCCAAACACATCTATACTTTGGAACAAATGCGGTTTGATGCCACTTGAGCTGCTCAATGGTACAGGATGCTGGGAATTAGTTTTATAAGATCTTGAGTCCAAACTACAACTCCCAAGACTTGAGATACACTCTAATACAGGCATGGGCAAACTTTGGCCCTCCAGGTGTTTTGGACTTCAACTCCCACAATTCCTAACAGCCTACCGGCTGTTAGGAATTGTGGGAGTTGCAGTCCAAAGCACCTGGAGGGCCAAAGTTTGCTCCAATATATCCCTGTCAACAAGGACCAATGCTTCCATTTATGTACACGGACATTGAAAAAAATACAGATAATACAGACAAGCATATGGATAGGTCCGTATGTAAATCTATGCAGATTTCTAGCCAAAGGGCTCGATGTTGGCGTGGGTTCGGGAAGCAAGCTGCACAACGTGACTCAAAAGGCACCCGCCGGAAAGAAATCTACGGTGCCGGGCTTGTTTTTGAATGGGTTTTCATGCCATCCGCCGCCTCCTCCCACCATCCCCAACGCAGACAGGGAAAGGAAGCAAAGCGGGCAGCGTGTGCGTCACGAAATGCGTTCGTTCGATGGGAAGAAGGCAGCGAGCATCCTTGCACTGGAAAAGATGCAGGGATGGAGCCTCTTCTTGCATTCTGGTGCTCAGGAAGCATTGCCCTCAACCTTTGCCATCTTCACCTCCAAGTCAACATTCTAGGGGGACTACAGGCCCCAGCATCCCCCATCACTGGCACTGCCCAATGTTGTTGGGCTTGGCCCCATGTAAGCCGCCCCGAGTCCCTTGGGGAGATTGTGGCGGGGTATCAATAAAGTATTATTATTATTATTATTATTATTATTATTATTATTATTATTGGACGCTATGGGTCCAGCAGCATCCCTAAGGCCCCAAATAATAATCATGCAAGTCTTCCCAATTTCTACAGACTGCATCTCCCAGCATCCCCCATCCCTGGTGATGGGAGTTGTAGTCCAATCACATCTCAAATTCCCCTTTGCCCACACATCACATTCAAGTAGTTCAAGTAGTTATCCCCAATGGCTACAGAATGCAATTCTCGGCAACTCCATCCCTGGTGATGGGAGTTGTAGTCCAATCATATCTCAAAGGCCCCTTTGCCCACACATCACATTCAAGTAGTTCTCCCCAATGGCTACCAGAATGCATCTCTCGGCACTCCCCATCCCTGGTGATGGGAATTGTAGTCCAACCACATCTCAAAGTAGTTCTCTCCAATGATGAACTGCATCACCCAGCATCCCTCCATCCCTGGCGATGGGAGTTGTAGTCCAATCATATCTCAAAGATCCATTTGTCCCCAAGTTACAATCAAGTAGTTCTGCCCAATGATGATGGACTGCATCTCCCAGCATCCCTCCATCCCTGGCGATGGAAGCTGTAATCCAATCACATCTCAAAGGCCCCTTTGCCCTCAAATCACAGTTAAGTAGTTCTCCCCAATTATGATGGACTGCATCGCTCAGCAGCCCCCATCTTTGGTGATGAGAGTTGTAGTCCAATCACATCTCAAAGGATGTGCAACCCAAATCACAATCAAGTAGTTTAAGTAGTTCTCTCCAATGGCTACCAGAATGCATCTCTCGGCACCCCCCATCCCTGGTGATGGGAGTTGTAGTCCAATCATATCTCAAAGATTCCTTTGTCCCCAAATCACAATCAAGTAGTTCTCTCCAATGATGATGGACTGCATCTCCCAGCATCCCCCATCCCTGGTGATGGGAGTTGTAGTCCTATCACATCTCAAAGGCCCCTGTGCAACCCAAATCACAATAAAGTAGTTCTTCCCAATGGCTGTGGACTACAGATCCCAGCATCCTACATCACCGGTAGTCCAGTGGCATCGAGAAGGTCCTGGCCATATATTTATACTATTCTGTTACCCAAGAGGGCTTCTAAATGCCAAGGATGGGCAATGCCCGGGTTTCCAAAGCATGGAGTTAATAGCACTTAAAGTGGTGTCAAACTGCATCCGTTCGACAGTGTAGATGCATTTCCCTATGGATTTCCCATCCTTGATCAAAACTGCTCCTTAAAAACACTTTTATCGCCCATCTGAATGAACAGCCTAGACTTCTGCGCATGCACAGAGACTATAATCCACCAGGAAAATCAAGACATCCATTGATATTGGGACTCAAACCTGCCTGCAAAACATATTCTCTGCACCTGGGTGAAGATTCCCTTTCTACAAACCATCACAGCTGTAACATGTTGGGATCTTAAGCCTTATTAAACCTGGACCACTAAAAAACAACAACACTCGGCACATGCTCTGGGTTGGCTGCTTGACCCAGACCAACATAACAAACACTCTGCACATGCTCTGGGTTGGTTGCTTGACCTGAACCACCAAAAAACAACACTCTGCACATGCTCTAGGTTGGCTGCTTGATCCGGACCACCAAAAAACCACTCTGCACATGCTCTGGGTTGGCTGCTTGACCTGAACCACCAAAAAAGCACTCTGCACACGCTCTGGATTGGCTGCTTGACCCAGACCATCAAAAGAAAACACTCTGCACATGCTCTGGATTGGTTGCTTGACTTGAACCACCAAAAAAACACTCTGCACATGCTCTGGGTTGCCTGCTTGACCCGGACCACCAAAAGAAAACACTCTGCACATGCTCTGGGTTGGTTGCTTGACCTGAACCACCAAAAGAAAACACTCTGCACATGCTCTGGGTTGGTTGCTTGACCTGAACCACCAAAAGAAAACACTCTGCACATGCTCTGGGTTGGTTGCTTGACCTGAACCACCAAAAGAAAACACTCTGCACATGCTCTGGGTTGGTTGCTTGACCTGAACCACCAAAAGAAAATACTCTGCACATGCTCTGGGTTGGTTGCTTGACCTGGACCACCAAAAAAACACTCTGCACATGCTCTAGGTTGGTTGCTTGACCCAGACCATCAAAAGAAAACACTCTGCACATGCTCTGGGTTGGTTGCTTGACCCAGACCATCAAAAGAAAACACTCTGCACATGCTCTGGGTTGGCTGCTTGACCTGAACGACCAAAAGAAAACACTCTGCACATGCTCTGGGTTGGTTGCTTGACCTGAACCACCAATAACACTCTGCACATGCTCTGGGTTGGCTGCTTGACCTGAACCACCAAAACAAAACACTCTGCACATGCTCTGGGTTGGTTGCTTGAGTTTCTATCTTGCAGGAGACTTCTAGGGAAAGACTTATAGAAAAAGCTCAGGGGGGGGGGGAACACTCTGCACATGCTCTGGGGACAGTGCTGGAAACATCAACCCCAAAGGGTGCCTCTGAGCATAGGCAGAGTGGGTTTTCAACTTTCAATACTGAACCAAGATCTTACACTGGTAGGATGGAGAGATAGGTTAAACTATGGGGGAGGGGAGGAAAAGATGGAAGGGAAAAGATGCCTCTGAGCTTATGCAGAGTTTTTTTGAGAACAAGAATGGGAACCCCCCTGGTCCAAAGCAGGAAAGGGAAACCTCCTTTTGCCTTACCTCCTTCTTGACATTCCAGAGCAGCTTCTCCTTGGCTGCCTCTCCAGAGCCGCTCATGGTGAGGCCAGGAGGGGCCAAGGCTGGCTGGCCCTCTGCGCCAAGGGAGCCTCTCCTCTGGCTCTGCCTTCAGCAGCAGCAGCAGCAGCAGCCATGCCCTGGCCCCGCCCCGCAGTGACGTCACGCCTCCTGGCCACGCCTCTTTCCCCGGGGAAAGCAAGCAAGGAGGGAGGGGGGATTGTTGGGTCACAATAGGGGAGGGGCTCCTGGAGAAAGGAGGGCTGTTGGCATTGCAATTGGCACAGCTACCTATGCCAGGCTGACACAGTTCACATCTTGGAGAGATACATACACACACATATATATGTGTGTGTGTATAAATATATAGATATAGATAGATATAGATAGATAGATAGATAGATGATAAATGTGTGTTTGCATATGTATATACAATATATATATGCATTTATTTATTTATTTATTTACTACCCCTCTCAGCCTGCAGGCAACTCATATATGTGCGTATAATATATGTGTATGTATATATAGATGATAAATGTGTTTGCATATGTATATATACAATAGACATCCATATGAGTGTGTGTATATATATAGATAGATGATAAGGGTAGGTAGGTAGTCCCCTGACATTAAGTCCAGTCATGTCTGACTCTGGGGTGTGGTGCTCATCTCCATTTCTAAGCCGAAGAGCCAGCGTTGTCCGTAGACACCTCCAAGGTCATGTGGCCGGCATGACTGCATGGAGCGCCCTTACCTTCCCGCCGGAGCGGTACCTATTGATCTAATCACATTTGCATGTTTTCGAACTGCTAGGTTGGCAGAAGCTAGGGCTGACAGCGGAAGCTCACGCCACTCCCCGGAATCGAACCTGCGACCTTTCGATCAACAAGCTCAGCAGCTCAGTGCTTTAACCCACTGCGCCACCGGGGGCTCCGATAGATGATAAATGTGTTTGCATATGTATATATACAATATATATCCATATGAGAGTGTGTGCATATATAGATAGATGATAAATGTGTTTGCATATGTACATATACAATAGATAATATGTGTGTATAGATAGATGGGAAATATGTTTGCATATGTATATATATATAAAGTATATACATATGTGCGTATAGTATGTGTGTGGACTGGATGGCCCATGAGGTCTCTTCCAACTCTTTGATTCTATGATTCTATAATGCAATATTCCTGCTTCTTGGCAGGGGGTTGGACTGGATGGCCCATGAGGTCTCTTCCAACTCTTTGATTCTATATGGTTATATAGATGAGAAATATATAGATACATTAGAAATGTGTTTGCATATGTATATATAAAAAGTATATACATATGTGTGTGTATAGTATGTATGTGTGTGTATATATATGGATAGATATTTGGTTATATAGATGGATGATAAATGTGTTTGCATATGTTTGCATATTCATCTGTGCATGTATATATAGACAGAAGATAAACATGTGTTTGCATATGTATATATACAATATATATACATATATGAGTGTGTGTATATATATATATATATATATAGATAGATAGATTTTTTTTGTCATGTCAGGAGCGACTTGAGAAGCTGCAAGTTGCTTCTGGTGTGAGAGAATTGGCCGTCTGCAAGGACGTTGCCCAGATGAGAAATGTGTTTGCATATGTACATATACAATATATATGTGTGTGTGTGTATAGATAGATGAGAAATGTGTTTGCATATGTATATATATAAAGTATATACTTATATGTGTATACTATGTGTGTGTGTGTGTGTGTATGTATATATATATATATATATGGTTATATAGATGAGAAATGTGTTTGCATATACATATATGTGTCGAGAGATATATAGAGAAAGGTAAACGTGTTTGCATATGTATATATACAATATACATACATATATGAGTTGTATATATAGAAAGATTATAAATGTGTTTGCATATACAATATATATATATATATACATATTTATTTTATTGTTTATTTACAGTATTTATATAGCGCCTTTCTCACCCCTGGGGGGACTCAAAATGGAGTCATATGCGTGTGTATAGATAGATGAGAAATGTGTTTGCATATGTATATATATATATAAAGTATATACATATGTGTATATAGTATGTGTGTGCATATCTCATATGCACATATATTCCTCATATGAGGAATATGTATATGAGAAACGTGTGCATATTTATGTGAGATATATGTATATGAGATATATGTATATGAGAAACGTGTGTGTATATGAGAGAGATATATACATATTAATGTATGTATATGAGAAATGTGTGTGCATATTTATGTGAGATATATGTATATGAGAAACGTGTGTATATATGATATATATATATATATATATATATATTAATGTATGTATATGAGAAATGTGTGTGCATATTTATGTGAGATATATGTATATGAGAAACGTGTGTATATATATATATATATATATATTAATGTATGTATATGAGAAATGTGTGTGCATATTTATGTGAGATATATGTATATGAGAAACGTGCGTATATATGATATATATATATATATATTAATGTATATGAGAAATGTGTGTGCATATTTATGTGAGATATATGTATATGAGAAACGTGTGTGTATATATGATATATATATATATATATATTAATGTATATGAGAAATGTGTGTGCATATTTATGTGAGATATATGTATATGAGAAACGTGTGTGTATATATGATATATATATATTAATGTATGTATATGAGAAATGTGTGTGCATATTTATGTGAGATATATGTATATGAGAAACATGTGTGTGTATAAGAAATATATATATGTATGTACGTATATGAGAAATGTGTGTGCATATGAGAAATGTGTGTGGTATCTATGAGAAAGTGTGCACATATATTCATATGTGTGTGAAAGAGAATCCTGGGAGTTGTAGTTTTAGAAGCCCTTCAACCTTTGCTGCCAAAATGTCCGTGTCCCCCCCCCCCCCCCACAACCTCCAGCTTCCAGGATTCCATAGAATTGAGCCAGGGAAGTTAAAGTGGGGTCAAACTGCATTCATTCTACAGTGCAGATGCAACCCAAACGATGTCCTGAATCAAAGCACTCCAAGACAAACTGAGAGGCAGAACAGGTAATCCTTTAAATCCAAATTAATAGCTTTTAAATCTCTACTGTTCCCTTTAAAGGGAAGTCAATGCATTCGGTTTTCAATATCTGTGCTTGTACCATGAGCATGAAAGGTCAACTACGAGAATCGTATGTCTCATCAAACTACAACTCCCATGACTCCATAGCATTGAGTCGTGGCAGTTCAATTGCTGTCAAGCTGCATTAATTGGTATTGGTAGCTGTGGCAACCCATGACTTTCCTTCGGAGTCGTCCAGGGTGGAATCGGCAAACAGTGCGTGTCTCCCTGCAGCTGGGTCCCTCGTGGCCTTAAGGGATTTGGTGGAGGCGGAGGGAACGCATTGCCAGGAATTACGTTTTATTCATGCCAATTTGCTACACAGGATTTAATAGATAGATAGATAGATAGATAGATAGACAGTTCTCGGAGGGAGAGAAGAAGAGGCCGGCATAGCTCCCTAATGTCAAGGTCCTTCCTCCCATCCAACTGCCAATGCCCTGGCATTGAGGGAGAGAAGAAAAAGTAGGCAAAGCTCCATTCTGTTTAGGTCCAGGAGCAAAGGATGAGGGCTCCTTCTATCCCAACTGCCAATGCCCACTTCTCTATCCCAACTGCCACTGCCCTGGCACTGGAGAAAGAGGAGAAGTAGGCAAAGCTCCATCATGTCTAGGTACAGAAATAGAGGAAGTGGCCTCCTTCCATCCCAACTGCCACTGCCCTGGCGTTGGAAAAAAGATGTAGGCAAAGCTACATCATGCCTAGGCCAAACAGAAAATGGAGCTCCTTCCATCCCCGCTGCCAATGCCCTCTTCTCTACCCCAACTGCCAATGTCCTGGCATAGGAGAAAGTGACGTAGACAAAGCTCTATCATGCCTAGGCCCAGGAATAGAGGAAGTGGCCTCCTTCCATCCCAACTGCCAATCCCCACTTCTCCATTACAACTGCCACTGCCCTGGCATTAGAGAAAAAGTAGGCAAAGCTCCATCATGCCTAGGTACAGGAATAGAGGAAGTGGCCTCCTTCCATCCCAACTGCCAATCCCCTCTTCTCCATCACAACTGCCACTGCCCTGGCATTGGAGAAAAAGTAGGCAAAGCTCCATCATGCATAGGTACAGGAATAGAGGAAGTGGCCTCCTTCCATCCCAACTGCCAATCCCCTCTTCTCCGTCACAACTGCCACTGCCCTGGCATTGGAGAAAAAGTAGGCAAAGCTCCATCATGCCTAGGTACAGGAATAGAGGAAGTTTCCTCCTTCCATCCCAACTGCCAATCCCCTCTTCTCCATTCCAACTGCCACTGCCCTGGCATTGGAGAAAAGTAGGCAAAGCTCCATCATGCCTAGGTACAGGAATAGAGGAAGTGGCCTCCTTCCATCCCAACTGCCACTGCCCTGGCACTGGAAAAAAAGAAGTAGGCAAAGCTCCATCATGCCTAGGCACAGGAATAGAGGAAGTGGCCTCCTTCCATCCCAACTGCCAATCCCCTCTTCTCCACCCCAACTGCCACTGCCCTGGCATTGGGGAAAGAGACGTAGGCAAAGCTCCATCACGCCTAGATACAGAAATATAGGAAGTGGCCTCCTTTCATCCCAACTGCCAATTCCCTCTTCTCCACCCCAACTGCCAGTGCCCTGGCATTGGAGAAAAAGATGTAGGCAAAGCTCCATCATATTTAGGCCAAGCAGAGAAATGGAGCTCCTTCCATCCCCGCTGCCAATGCCCTCTTCTCCATTCCAACTGCATTGGAGTTCCCCTATTTCTGTGCCTAGGCCTCCTTCTATCCCAACTGCCAGTGCCCTCTTTTCTATTCCAACTGGCAATGCTCTGGCATTGGAGAAAAAGAAGTAGGCAAAGCACTATAATGCCTAGGCACAGGAATAGAGGAAGTGGCCTCCTTACATCGCAACTGCCAATGCCCTTTTCTCCATACCAACTGCCACTGCCCTGGCCTTGGAGGATGAGAAGAAGAGAAAGACACAGCTGCATCAAGTCTAGGCCCAAATAGGTAAAAGTTTTCCCTTGACATTAAGTCAAGGGAAAACTCTGGGGGGTGGTGCTCATCTCAATTTCTAAGATGAAGAGCTGGTGTTGTCCGCAGACACCTCCAAGGTCATGTGGCCAGCATGACTGCATGTAAAAACATTACCTTCTTTATTATTGCGTGGAAAACAGAGGTGTGTTTTTTTTTCTGGTGGTGCGCTGTTGCACTCAGCCACCCACCTCCTTGGCAAAAGCCGGCTGGGCCATCTGTTCCCGATCCACTTCTTTTACAGCTTGAAAACAAACCAAAGAGCTCACAAATTCTCCTTCCAAGAAGCCATTGACACTTCTTTTTCTGCCAAAATACATTATCGCTAGCTAATTTCAAACTACAAAGCAAAAAAGCATCCTGGGGGGAAGGGGGAGTCAGCAAACAGACTTTGAACTTCTGCGTTCCATTTGTAGAAACAACCAAATATTTACTATCTAAACTCACTAAAATATCTTAAATAAGCAAACAGAGAAAAGAAAATAATAATTCCAGTGCACAAATCAGAAGGGAGATCTCCAGGAATCTCAAAAAAGCTGCCATTCCTTGAATTCTAACGCTAAGACTTTCCAGTGAGGGATCCTATGTACTGAACTACAGATCCCAGGATTGCGTTGGAAGGAGCCACAATAAAGTGGCATGCAATTGTGTAGTGAAGATGCTCTCTATGGCTTCGGAAAAGGATCCATGGATACAGAGGGCCACCTGTGTTGGAGCATGCAAGAAATCAATGTGTGTGTGTGTGTGTGTGTGTGTGAACTATAAAATAAGATGCATGAAGCTGATTAGGCTGAGCCTGGGACTTTTGGATAGTGTTACATTTTTGTCCAGGCTTGAGCTATGCAAAAAAAAAAAAAAAAAGAAGATCAGAAAATGCTGGACTGAAGAAGCCCTGACGGCTCTTCATCATAGAGGATGGAATGACAGCACCCCTGTGGACTCAAGCCCAAATATCCATGGCATCGAAACAAAACCTCCTTCTGTGCTGTCTTTCTGTGTACTGTCTATACAAACGGCACTGAATGTTTGCCGTGTATGTGTACTTGTGATCTGCCCGGAGTCCCTTTTGGGGTGAGAAGGGTGGTATTATCTACATCTACATGAAGCCGCTGGGTGAGATCATCCAGAGTTTTGGAGTTCGATGCCATCTGTATGCAGATGACGTCCAACTCTATCATTCATTTCCACCAGATGCTAAGGACGCTGTCCAAGCCTGGCGGCTGTGACGGTCTGGATGAGGGCGAGCAAACTGTTGAATCCAGACAAGACAGAGGTCCTCCTGGTCAGTCGCAAGGCTGAACAGGGTATAGGGTCGCAAGTGTGCTGGATGGGGTTACACTCCCCTTGAAGGCCTGAGTTTGCAGCTTGGGGGTCCTCCTGGACTCATCACTGAGCCTGGAATCCCAGGTTGCAGCGGTGGCCTGGGGAGCATTCGCATAATTAAAACTTGTGCGCCAGCTGTGCCCATACCTTAGGAAGTCAGATTTGGCCACGGTGGTCTATGCTCTCGTCACATCTAGGATAGACTACTGCAATGCACTCTACGTGGGGTTGCCTTTGAAGACTGTTCAGAAGCTTCAAAAAGTTCAAAGAGAGGCAGCCAGGTTAATAACTGGGGCGGCATGCAGGGAGCATACAACTCCCATGTTACGCCAGCTTCACTGGCTACCAGTTTGCTCCTGGGCACAATTCAAAGTGCTGGTTTTGGCCTATAAAGCCCTAAATGGTCTCGGCCCAAATTACCTGTCCAAACGCATCTCCCCCTATGAACCATCGCGGAGATTAAGATCCTCCGGGGGGGGCTCTGCTTTCCGTCCCGCCATTGGCAAAGGAGCGATTGGTGGGGACAAGAGACAGGGCCTTCTCGGTGATTGCTCCCCAGCAATGGAACTCCCTTCCTGGTGAGATCAGGTCGCCCCCTCTCTCCTGTCCTTTAGAAGGATGGTAAAAACTTGGCTGTGGGACCAAGCTTTCAGGACAGGGCAATAAAGCAGCAATAGGAAAGGTTACCAGGCTAATTAGATTTGACACAGATGACTATGACGGTTTTAAATGGTGTATTTTAAAATTTAGATAAATGTTTTTTAATGTTTATGTATTGTATGTAAATCTGTATCCCGGCATTGAATGTTTGCCGTGTATATGCTGTGCTCCGCCCTAGTCCCCTTCAGGGTGAGAAGGACAGAATATAAATGTTTTAAATAAATAAATAAATACATAAATAAAATTATTATTATTATTATTATTATTATTATTATTATTATTGAGATAGATATTGATACACACACACACAACACTCATTCCCACCTCCCCAAGTATCTAATTTGATGTTGGAGATCTTTTTGTAAACCCTTAGTGATCTGCTGCCTTAAAAACCCTTAAAAATTATATTTGATTTTTCTATCTACTCATTGAATATTTTTCTATCACAGGAGAAGCAGCCCCATCTGCTGGCTTGGCAGGGAAATGCACCTTGAATTGTGATTTGGAAAAGTTACTTTGTAGGCACACAATCCGGTTTGACCCCACATGAACTGCCCTCTCTCAGGAATTCTGAGAGTGGTGCTTTGGTAGAGAAGGCTCAAAGACCTCGTAAAACTACAACTCCCAGGACACCATAGCATTGCGTCATGGCAGTTAAAGTAGTGTCAAACTGAGTTAACCATACAGTGTAGATGCAGCCCTTATACTAAATAATAAAACTTTATTTATATACCGCTCCATCTCTCCGAGGGGACTCAGTGCGATTCCCAGGTACTATCACAAAACATACAAAGTAAAAAACAACATAAGATTAACAAAACAAAATATAAGCATAAAAATTGTCGCCATAACACACATATATTAAAAGAATGCTGCCCGTTCAAGGCAATTTAAAAATGTAAAACGGCCGGGCCAAGATTTGTGCAACCCAAAAATCTAGGGGGGGGGGGGAAATAAGTGCAATACTATGGCAGGCAACAATAATATTAGGTACGGGTCTGTGGCTGTTCATTTCAGGGCCGATTAGAGGAAATGATAAGGGAAGAATAAGGCTGTATTCGACAATGTGTAGGGCTGAGTTAGAACATTTTCAAAGGCTTGTTGAAACCACCAGGTCTTCAAGCTCTTACGAAAGGAGGGGAGGGATGGGGCCTGTCTTATTTCCCTTGGAAGGGCGTTCCAGAGGCGGGGGGCCACCACTGAGAAGGCCCTCTCTCTCGTCCCCACCAACTGCGCTTGAGACAGTAGTGGGACCGAGAGGAGGGCCTCCCCGGAAGACCTTCGAGCTCGTGCTGGTTCATAGAAGGAGATGCAATCACGGAGATAGGTAGGGCCTAAACCGTTTAGGGCAGTGATTCTCAACCTTTCTAACACCCCTAAATATGGTTCCTCATGTTGTGGTGACCCCCCCAACCATAAAATTATTTTTGTTGCTCCTTTATAACTGCAATTTTGCTACTGCTACAAATCATAATTTATTATTTATTTATTTACTTTGCTTATATACCGCTGTATCTCAAGCCCGAAGGCGACTCACAGCGGTTCACAAACAGTAAAAACAGTAGAAACAGCAGTGGTTCCATACAACATATAACAATTGACTTAACACATTATCCATAAATTAACAATAAGCAATTGCAATGCACAATTATTACAAAAAACAACCGCACCCAATCTTCTCCTCATCCAAGCGTAGTCCAGGTTCGTCGTCCATTGTTCCATTCCTATGTTCCATTACCAGATTGCACTAAATTACTCAAACGCCCGCACAAACATCCAGGTCTTCACCTTTTTGCGGAATACCATTAGAGATGGTGCTAGTCTAATGTCCGTAGGAAGGGCGTTCCACAGCCGAGGAGCCACCACCGAGAAGGCCCTATCTCTCGTTCCCGCCAGCCAAGCTTGAGAAGCAGGCGGGATCGAGAGCAGGGTCTCCCCGGAAGATCTCAAACTCCTGGTGGGTTCATAGGCAGAGATGCGGTCAGATAGGTAGCTTGGGCCAAAACCGTTTAGGGCTTTAAAGGCCAACGCCAGCACTTTGAATTCAGCCCGGTAGCAGATCGGTAGCCAGTGGAGTTGGCGCAACAGGGGGGTTGTATGCTCCCTGCGCTCCGCTCCTATTAAAATCATGGCTGCCGAGCGTTGGACTAGTTGGAGCTTCCGAGCTGTCTTCAAAGGCAACCCCACGTAGAGAGCGTTGCAGTAGTCTAAACGGGATGTAACCAGAGCGTGGACTACCGTGGCCAAGTCAGACTTCCCAAGGTACGGGCGCAGCTGGCGCACAAGCTTTAGCTGTGCAAATGCTCCCCTGGTCACCGCCGAAACCTGGGGTTCCAGGCTCAGCGATGAGTCCAGGGTCACACCCAAGCTGCGAACCTGCGTCTTCAGGGGGAGTGCGGCCCCATCCAACACAGGCTGTAACCCTATGCCCTGTTCGGCCTTGTGACTGACCAGGAGTACCTCTGTCTTGTCTGGATTCAATTTCAATTTGTTCGCCCTCATCCAGACCGTCACAGCGGCCAAGCACCGGTTCAGGACCTGGACAGCCTCCTTAGTAGCAGGTGGAAAGGAGTGACAGAGTTGGACATCATCCGCGTACAGATGACACCGTACCCCGAAACTCCAGATGATCCCCCCCAGCGGCTTCATATAGATGTTAAACAACATGTAAATATCTGATATGAAGGATGTGTTTTAATTGTTACAAATTCAACATAATTAAAGCATCATGATTAATCAGAAAAAAATATGGATTTGCAGTACCTTCAACCGATTCAGCACTGACTTCCACAGACCACTGAGACCTCCACACAGAACTCCTGCAGGCGAGGCAGGCTTTGACCTATAAAACCCTAAACCAGCGGTTCTCAACCTGAGGCAGGCTTTGCGCAAGGCCAGGCCTTGTGCGGAGGAGCCCTTGCCAATGGCGAGAGAGCAAGGGAGGCGAGGCGGGCTTTGCAAACGGCCAGGCATTGCGCGGAGGGCTCCTCGCCTGGCCCGCGGCTTTGGGGCAGAGCCAACGGAGGCAGCCTCACGACCCCTCCAAAATGGCAAAGCGACCCCCAGATTGAGAACCGCTGGTTTAGGGTTTTATAGGTCATGACCTACACCTTGAATTTGGCTCGGCAACTTATTGGCAGCCAATGAAGCTCTTTTAATAGGGGTGTTGTAGGCTCTCTATAGTTTGCTCCAGTAAGGAGCCTGGCTGCCGCCTGTTGTACCAGTTCAAAGTCCACACTCTGCCAATTCCAGATTCAAACCATTCCAAGACTTTTGGTCCATCTAGACTTTTCTTTTTCTAGGAAAAATACCATAGCCTTGAAGGATCTCGATCCGCAGCTGGATAAATGTCACGTCCGAATCTGAACGCTTAACCTTCACCCTGACATTTGCGATTCTGCGGTGGAGACATTCATGTCCGCAACATCCGATGGCTGTTATGTAATCCGTATAGTGATATGGCAAGTCGAATTTAGGGGTTGATTTGTGGCGGAGTAATGCCTGGCCTGTGTCCGTTTGCTGCTTATTAAACGTTTTCCATGTTTTCCCTGATAGAACCAATTAAGAAATGCCATTTATAACCCAGGAACAAAAAGCGTGTTATCAGTGTTAAGCTTCTTGGAACAGAACGCTCTAAAAGTAGCCTTCCGAATAAAACGCCGCTTCCATCAAAGATCTTATTAATGAGAGAAAACCCATTACGTAAGAGAGTCTCATCCTTCCTCTTGTCTAACAATGAGTACGAAAGGCACTCTCGGTTCCTATGAATCAGTTTCAAACCTCGATGCTGGCGTTCTCCTTCAACAACCATGTCAAAAGAAAGGAAACAATGCACACAAAATGACGAACGATGAACCCGTGGGAGTTTTACACAAGCCAAAAATAGAGGAAATATTATCCTAGAAATAACCCCCAAGGGTTATCCAGTCCAACCAAGCAGGAAAGCACAATCAAAGCCCTCCTGACAGACAGCCAACCAGTCTAAATGGGGAAATTCACCTTTATTCGGGGAGCACTCTGAACCCAAACACCCATGGATCTGGACCAAACTTGGCACCCATACCCGATAGGCTGAAATGTGATTACTGGAAAGGTTTGGGGGGAACTGCACTTCCTTTCTGGGAGTTGTAGTTCACTCACAATCACAGAAACTATGACCACCACCGATGATGGACCTGTACCAAATGTGGCACATAGAACCCCCATGACTAACTCAACTTAGTCCAGCGGAGGGCGACTCAAATGATCAAGGATCTGGAGAACAAGCCCTATGAGGAGCGGCTTAAAGAACTGGGCATGTTTAGCTTGAAGAAGAGAAGGCTGAGAGGAGGCATGATAGCCATGTATAAATATGTGAGAGGAAGTCATAGGGAGGAGGGAGCAAGCTTGTTTTCTGCTGCCCTGGAGACTAGGACACAATGGAACAATGGCTTCAAACTACAAGAAAGGAGATTCCATCTGAACATTAGGAAGAACTTCCTGACTTTGAGAGCCGTTCAGCAGTGGAACTCTCTGCCCTGGAGAGTGGTGGAGGAGCCTTCTTTGGAAGCTTTGAAACAGAGGCTGGATGGCCATCTGTTGGGGGTGCTTTGAATGCAATTTTCCTGCTTCTTGGCAGGGGGTTGGACTGGATGGCCCATGAGGTCTCTTCCAACTCTATGATTCTATGATGGCCTTCCAAATGTAGTGACTTGGTGGTGGGTTCATAGGTGACTGTGGAGTCCTAGACTTGATCCTCATGTTCTTACACAGTGAGGGCATTGGCCCATGAGGTCTCTTCCAACTCTATGATTCTATAGGCCGAAATGTGATTACTGGAGAGGGGTTTTTTTTTGGGGGGGGGGGGGGGCTGCACTTCCTTTCTGGGAGTTGTAGTTCACTCACAACCAGAGAAACTGTGAACACCACCGATGATGGACCTGGATCAAACTTGGCACACAGAACCCCCATGACTAACTCAACCTACAAGAGTTAGTGGGCTGACTCACCATAGTGGGAGTTGTAGTTTACCCTACATTCAGAGAGCACACTGAATCCCACCAATGATGCATATAGAGCAATCATGCCCAACATATTAAACTTCAAGTACTGATGGAAGTTCTCGTGGTTAACCTGGCATGATGGGAGTTGTAGTTCACTACATAACCTTATGCATTTTGTACAATTAAAAACAGACTTTTTCAAATAACCTGGGTAACGTCAAGGACCAAGTTAGTTTGGGACCTTTGCCAATGAGAACATACAGAAGAGCCACAAAGATGCTTCATATCAAAAAGCACATACAATCAATTCTCAAATCTTGAGCGTTGGGGGTTTCACTTTAAAAAGAAAAATCTCAAACTCAAGTTTCTAGTTCACATAGGTCTGGTGGACTCACCTGTCATGGGAACCGACCACAAAGTCCAAGGAGAACTTCCAGGGAATGGGATTTTTCTGACTTCTTGCACCTTCTGCAATTCTTTAAATAATGGTTATGATGACTACCGATTAAAATAACTTATGCTGCTTGTTACAGAGTGTTATTTTATTCATTTAACACCAGGTACATCCAGAAGTCACATCCGGCCTGATTGAAAGTACAGAACTCAGTGCATGGAGATGGAAGAAGAGGTTGGCTGTAAAGGCAGGACATTCCTCTCAGTCTGTGGAATGCCATAGGTTTCTTCTCAATCATGTAAATACAAAAAGTAAAGGATCAAATTGGTATTAGGAGGAGATAGCTGAGCTCCACCATAGATGGTCTTCTCATGGTCCTCCGTTGACTGTTTGGTGTCCATCTGGAATGGACACCAAACAGCAGCCTTTCCTCTCATCCAGCCATTTGGGGGTCAGTCTTCTCTCACCTGGTTCCCTTTAGGTAGGACTACATGCCCTATGGGACTACAAGTCCATCATCCTACACATGTAAAGGGCAACATGTTGGGGAGCAGTAGTTACCCCTGGTAGGCCATGGTGTACGATCGACAAGGCTACAGGCCAGGCAGACCATCTATGGAGGTCCATGAAGGGACCATTTATGGTGGAACTCAGATCACTCCACTTTTTGGCACTTCTCTATCACCGGGTGTACAAAATCAACCTTGTGCCTGGAGAGAAAAACACACCATTTCAATTTTTTAAGCCGCCTTTCCTTAAAGATCGTCAACAAGTGGCACCCATTCCCTTCCAGGTCCTTTTTCCAACAACGATTACAACTTTTCCAAAGGTTCCTTACTCTCAGCGAAGCCCATAAATAAAGATGTCTTGTGATACAAAGTTGCCATATTTGGGGGCCACAGAAAGTAAACACTTTGAAAAACCTTTTAAAAATGCAACAACGTCCTGAAATTCCCCAGACAGAAAATGATTGGGAATCCCACCAAAACTGTCTTTAAAGTGGTGAGAAGCCAGAGATGAACACTGAGCTCCACAACCAACCCAGGAACCTCAAACACGTCCAACGTGACCCACATAAACCTCCCAACCTCCTTTCCAGTTGAGAGCCGTTCAAGTGTTCCTCTGCTCTCACTATGGAGAAATGCGTGGGGCAAACGTCACGACAGAGACCCGGTCCGAAAGGATGAGATTCACCACGTTCCAAACACAGGGTAATAGAAAATATGATCAGAAATATAGTAGAGTCTCATTTATCCGGCAAAAATGGGCTAGCGAAATTAAAATGTCAGATAATACGGAGTCTCCTACTGTTACCCGTTCGACGTGGCGCTAGACATCTAGAGTACTAACAACCAGAGGCGGCTCAAGGAAGTATGCTAATTACGCATCTGCATAGAGCGCACATCTCGGGGGGGTTGCTCTTGAGGAGCTCTTGAGGTGCCCCTGCCTCGGACAACACCGAGAGGCAGCTCGCTCTCCCTCCCTCCTTCCCTCACAAGTGCCCGTTTGCACGCACGTTGTCTTCCTCTCCTCCTCCTCCTCGCAGGCCAAGGGAGACAACAACGCTGGCGTGACAACAGGAACTCAAAGGGTTAAGGCAAGGTAACACCTCGGGGTTAGAGAGACCCAACAGGAAGTGCCCGATGCGGAAGAGGAGTGTGGAAATCTCAGAGGGAAGGAGGGAGGACACTTCTGCTTCCGGTCCTGCCTCTTTTCCCCGTTTCCTCCCTCTTCTCCTCCTTGTCTAGCCTTTTTCACTCATTGGGAATGGAGAGAGAGTTGGGGAGCGATCCTTTAATTGAAGGGGAAATGCTTGAGGAAAAGAAGAATGTCGGATAAGAGCATCAGATAAGACAGAATGATGGATAAACAAAGGTCGGATAAGGCAGACCCTACTGTATAGGATTCTGGGCGATTCCAGTATATTCCAGGCTCAACCTGTTCACAGCCCTCAGAGGATCCAGCAAATGTAGTGAAAAGAGCAAAAAGTCTTGCCCGCAATCAAACCGTCAACTCCGCAACTAATCGGGTGGAAGGATCCAGGGTATTTCAACTCCAATTTGCCTCCAGGGACGAATCTCAGAATCTCAGAGCCAATCCTCGGTTTGCATTCCAGTTTTCAGGCATCAAGACACCAATGTCTTTTCAACTTCTCCCAGCGTTAGTCAGTTTCCTGTCCATTTGAGGAAAAGAAGGAGTGTTTTGGTACTGAAAGAAGACACGCAGCTGTCAAACTGTAGTGTTTGATATACATTCGTCCTCCTTGAAAAAAAAAGGAAAACCAAGGAGATGCCATAATTCTCCAAACCAAGCCTGAGAAAGTTCCTTCTGCAAATGCCTGAACGAAAAATCATGTCCGCTTTCTCTAAATAGAAGAAGGAGGTATCAGCTTCCTTAAAACAAAATGAAAAGGGCCTCAAATGAATAAAGAGATTACAAACGGTTGGCATTGTGCGCGACAGGCCTTTGGAAACAAAATCTAAGTCAACCTCCAGCCAACGCAGGAATGGCACAGGCCCCACTCACTCGATGGGCAGCAGAAACAAGAGGTCGAGGCTTGAAAGCCTGGGGAAATAATAAACATAGAAACAAGGGCCCTATAAGTCACTTAGTGGCCCATCTGGCGGTCGTCATAAGTGCTGTATCGCTTGACGTGGATACGCCGCACCCGGTCCCGCAGCTCAAAGCTGCCGTCCTCGTCCTCACTCCGGGATGCCTGGCTCCGAGCCCGGCTTGTGGCTTCCAAAAGGGAGTTATCGGGGACCCGAGGGGTCTCATAAAGCAACACGTTGAGCGTTTCCTCATAGATGCGGGCCTCGGGGAATTCCACCTGAGAGGCGGAAGAGAGAAGAGATTCAGGGAATACGCATTAGGGACTTTGTTGGGAAGAGATTGGAAAACAAGACTGGCATGCAGAGGGAAAGAGAAAAGCCATGAAAATGGAAGACAAAGAACGATGACGAATAAACACCAGAGAATCTGTTGACATGGACAAACTTAACTAGTCTGATGAAGGAGAGATAGTTCTCCAAAATTTGTTGCAAGGTCTGTTGGAAACTAGGCAAGTGAGGTTTGTACACCTGTGGAATGTCCTGGGTGGGGGAAAAAACTCTTGTCAGCTCGAGCCAAGTGTGAATGTTGCACCTTGATTAGCATTTAATGACCTTGCAGAGCTTCAAAGCCTGGCTGATTGCTGTCTGGAGGAATCCTTTGTTGGGAAGTGTTAGCTGGCCCTATATATAAGAAGGTGTGCCTGTAGCCTAGTCTGTGAGAGGTCTCTGTGGGAGAAGGGCCTCAGTGTGAGGTAGGCCTCAGTGTTAGTAGGTCTCACTTTGAGAAGGCCTGGTGTGAGAAGCTTCGGTGAGAGAAGCCCCAGGTTGAAGGCTGTCATATGTGAAGCTTCAGTGTGAAGGCTGCTGCGCTCTGAATGCAATTTTCCTGCTTCTTGGCAGAATGGGGTTGGACTGGATGACCCATGAGGTCTCTTCCAACTCTATGATTCTATGTGTGTAATGCTACTGTGTGAACCTCCTGCATAAGTTTGATGTGAAAGGAAGCTCTGTGAGAGTGAAACTGTTTATCTGCATGAGAAAGAAGCCCAACATTGAAGCAAAGAAGGAAGTATAAAGAACTTTATGTGTATTATGGAAACCTTGTTCTTGTAAATAGTGCAACCATATTATTTTGCTATAAAGAAAAGCCTCCTAAGAAAGATATAACATTGGTCTGTGTGTTTTTGTTTCTTTTTATCACTTTAGCTTACGGGTGTTGGGTCATGCTGCTGCTGATAAGAAGATATGTCTGTAGCTTAGTAGCCTCAGTCTGTGAGAGGTCTCTGTGGAAGAAGGGCCTCAGTGTGTTAGTAGGCCTCAGTATGAAAGGCCTCAGTGGGAGAAAGGCCTCAGTGTTAGTAGGCCTCAGTATGAGAAGATCTGGTGTGAGAAGCTTCGGCAAGAGAAGCCCCTGGTTAAAGGCCATTGTATGTGAAGCTTCAGTGTGAAGACTGCTGTGTGTCTTCACACTGACCACCTGCTGCAATGCAACCTGAGCCCTGCTACATGCACAATGGAGGACCTTCTTGCAGCAACACCAGAGGCACTCTTGCAGCAACACCAGAGGCCAGCTACTGGTCAAAGGACATTTAATCAACTACCAAGCTTGCAAACTTTGTGTTTTGTTTGTTAAAAAATGCAATACAATTGTTTGGTCTGCTCCTGACACGATAAATAAATAAATACTGTGAGAGGAAGCTCTGAGAGCAAAGCTGTTTATCTGCATGAGAAAGAAGCCCAGCGTGGAAGCAAAGAAGGAAGTATAAAGAACTTTGTTAGTGTTATGGAAACCTTGTTCTTGTAAACAGTGCAAACATATTATTTTGCTATAAAGAAAAGCCTCCTAAGGAAGAGATAACATTGGTCTGTGTGTTTTTGTTCTTTTTATCACTTGGAGCTATTGATGCTGGCAGGGGGTTAGTGATGTTTCTGCTGATAAGTTACTCTGCTATACATTCACGGGGAAAGTATTTTGTTAATAAACCCACTCACCCAGCAGTACTTAAATTATCCCATAGAGAGGCTGGCCCTGATTTTGGGGGTTCACTTCCTGACTAAAATTCCCATAGTTATACACAAGTAGACACAGTAGTCCTGTGACTGCCCCTTTCACAACAACTGTTCCTGCTCCTGCTCCTTTTGTTGTCAACAACTATTAACTCCTTTGCCTTCCCCTTGAAAATCATCAACCCCGAGTGCTGACACTGGACTGTAAGAAGCAAGCCATGCGTAAAGGAATGTCTGCATCGAATGTGAAAGCCAAAGTCCTCCTACCTTGGTCTGCTTCTTTTCCGTAGCATAAACGATGGAGGTGCAGCAGACTTCGGCCAGCTTGCGGCCCTGGCCGTAGAAGGACCAGCAGCAGATCTCGTCCCCAATCACGTCCTTGATGAAGAGGACCCTCCCGTTGAAGCGGAGGGAGAGCTTATCAAACAGCTCAATGTTCTTCAATAAGTTGTCATCGGAGTTGCTGAAACCAAGAGGGAGGGAGGCCGACGTCAAATCTAGTGTCTGCTTTGGCTATTGTAATTTTTTGTATGAGTATTTATTATTTTTATTTATTTACTATATTTCTATACCGCCCTTCTCAGCCCGAGGGCGACTCAGGGCGGTTTACAAAACGGCACAATTCAATGCCACAATAACATAAACAGTTAAAAGCATATAACATCCATAAAATTACATAAACAATAAAATCAGTAAAACATCTATATAAATATAAATGCTCTGTGCATAATGAGTACCTTAAAAACAAAAGATCCAATGAATGAAATCACAACAAATTTGGCAACAAAATGTCTCACAACACAAGGAGTGACCATCACTCAAAAAATTATGATTTTGTCATTTGGGAGTTGTAGTTGCTGGGATTTATAGTTCACCTACAATCAAAGAGCATTCTGAACTCCACCAATGATGGAATTGAAGCAAACTTGGTACACAGAACTCCCCTGACCAACAGAAAATACTGGAAGGGTTTGGTGGGCATTGACCTTGAGTTTGGGACTTGTAGTTCACCTACATCCAGAGAGCACTGTGGACTCAAACAATGATGGATCTGGACCAAACTTGGCACAAGCACTCAATACGCCCAAATATGAACACAGATGGAGTTTGGGGAAAATAGACCTTGACATTTGGGAGTTGTAGTTACTGGGATTTATAGTTCTACATTCAAAGAGCATTCTGAACCCCACCAATGACAGAATTGGGGCAAACTTCCCACACAAACCCCCCATGACCAATAGGCCATCTGGTCCAAATCCCTTCACCAGGACAAGAAAATGTAATCAAAGCCCTCCTGGCAAAGAGTCATCTAGCCATAGATATAGATATGATTCACACACACAGATATAGTATCATAGATTTGAAAGGGACCCCTAAAGAAGGACAATTATATGTTGCATGTTCCAGAGTAGGCAAACCAGACAATCTCCACATCAACACTGACAAAGAAACAGCAAGAAATACTGTTTACCCACAAACATAAAGAAATTACATATATTAGAAACCAATACTTTCTCATTATTTTCCAGACTACCAGACTGGGCCACAGCAACGCGTGGCAGGGGATGGCATATATATATATATATATATATATATATATATATATATATATACACACACACACACACACACACACACACACACACACACACAGAGAGAGAGAGAGAGAGAGAGAGAGAGAGAGAGAGAGAGAGAGATAGTCTGAAGGTAACTTTCTACACAATATCTATACACACAATAAAAGGGAAAATATGTATGTATGTGTGTGGCTGGGGTGTCCACTTACACAGACAAGCTCCTGCCTCCACAAACAGCTATAGCTCCCACTACCCAGGAGACACCAATGGCCCTCCTTCCAATGACATGGCACATAGGAAACAGAGGAATTGATCAGCAACTGGAAGATGGCATTGGTCTCCAATCTTGCTCATGGGCTTCCCAGAAACACAAAGGGACAGAATGCTGGACTAAGACAGTCCTTTTGGGATGATATAGTGGGGGTTTTCTTGTATTTTTAACCTCAAAATAGACAGCAAAGAGCTTACCTTGTGTATGAGTATTTGTTGTTACTCCTGTTATAAAGCAGCTTCACAACCGGCTGGGAAGAAGGAAGAAAAGGGAACTTGTTAATTCAAGGGAAGAGAAGCACAGGGCATCAAATCTCTAAGCTTCTGGACTGGGCAATTCTGAGAGTTAGGAGTCTAAAATAGTAGTTCCCAACCCTTTTTTGACCAGGGACTACTCTCCAACATTAGTACTAAATTTTTGGCTAACTTTAGATTTGGTTGGTTATTTGGGGTGCTGATTTGGAAAACTGCATTGGCTAGACCACATCAGCTCTTGTTTCTGATACAGAACATATACCATCCAGTTGTCGCCATCTGCTCACCCACAGAAAACCATATTTAATAATATCAAGCTAATGTGGTCGTAGTGGGTAGTCAGCCCTTCCCCTTCTGCCATTCCCGTTACCTCGGCACTGTAAGAGGGTTTTGCGAGACCAGTCGCTCTCATTGCCACGTGGTTTCGAGGCAACTGTGTAGTAATGGTGAGGCCACGTACAATATTTTTGTTCTTGCAAACCACTGGTGGTCCACGGACCATAGGTTGGGAACCACCAGTCTAACATAAGAGTGTGCTCTTGTGTTACTGAGCTCCACTCTTCCATTGCTACTATGCAGGCACGCTTAAATTATTTTTAAAATCTAGAATCCTAGAGTCTGAAGACAGCCCAAGGGCCATCCAATCCAACTCCCCTCTGCCATGTGGGAAGGCACCATCAAAGCCTTCCTGACAGATGGCCATCCAGCCAATTCTTAAAACCTCAAGAGAATTTATTTATTTATTTATTTACAGTACTTATATACCGCCTTTCTCACCCCTGGGGGGACTCAAATTTCTGACAAAGGAGACTTTGTCAGAAATATTAAAAATTAACTAGGTATTTAAATTACAAAAATGTGAGTCAAGCACTGAAAGGGTGAAGTGGTTGCAATTACTTCGCAAAAGCTGCAGCTCAATATAAGTAGGTTTGCCTGCAGCACAACTGAAAGAGGTAAGCCTCAGTGTGAGGTAGGCCTCAGTGTTAGCAGACTTCAGTTTGAGAAGGCCTGGTGTGAGAAGCTTCCATGTGAGAGAAGATCCAGGTTCAAGGCCATTGTGTGTGAAGCTCACATTGTGTGTAAAAAGCTACTGTGTGAAGCTGCTGTATTACTTCGGTGTGAAAAGAGGCTCTATGTGATCGAAGCTGTTTATCTGCATGAGAAAGAAGCCCAGCGTGGAAGAAAGAAAGAAGAATTTCATTTGTTCTATGGAAACCTTGTTCTTGTAATATAGTGCAACCATATTATTTTTCTATAAAGAAAAGCCTTCGATGGAAAAGATAACATTGGTCTGTGTGTTTTTGTTCTTTTTATCACTTTGCGCTACTGGTGCTGGGTCACGCTGCTGTACATTTATGAGCCCTGAACGGTTTGGGACCCGCCTACCTGTGTGACCGCATTTCTGTGTACGAACCCACACGATCACTTCGATCATCTGGAGAGGCCCTGCTCGTGCTCCCACCTCCTTCGCAGGCGCGATTGGTGGGGACGAGGGAGAGGGCCTTCTCGGTGGTGGCCCATCCCCGACTCTGGAACTCACTTCCCAAGGACATCAGGCATGCCCCAACTCTGGCAGTCTTTAGGAGGAGCCTGAAAACGTGGTTGTTCCAATGTGCCTTCCCAGAATAAGGAAAACTCTCAGCAGTATGTCCTCAAAGTGCACTTTACCACTGATTTGGCTGCGTTCCCTCATTTCTCTTTGAAAACCCCATACCAGTTATATCCTACCTCATTCATACCCAGTGTTATTTTTTTTAAAATTTAAACTATTACATTTGGCCCGGCTATAGGTTTTTAAATGCTTGTGTGTTACTGTTTATTGTTTATGTGATTTATATTAATTGTATTGTATTGATTGTTTTTGTTATTGCCTTTGTTTACTGATGTACTGTGGGCTTGGCCTCATGTAAGCTGCACCGAGTCCCTTGAAGAGATGGTAGCGGGGTATAAATAAAGTATTATTATTATTATTATTATTATTATTATTATTACAATTATGCGGAGGGTCTTTTGTTAATAAGCCCACTCGCTCACCAGACTTGAAGGACACAGCACTATTTTTCATTTGCAAACATCTTCCCAGCCCCCCCACTATTTGTTTTGGAAGGGTAAATAAGACTTGGCTTTCCAAATATGGGAAAGTGGCTTCACCTTCATGGCCGATTCTATGAGCCTCTCCTCTTCTTTGGGGGATGTGATGACGGGGATGTTGCAGACGGGCTTGTATGATTCTTTCTTGTCCTGTGAAAAAGGAACCCCACCCACAAAGGGTTATTTGCTAGCCAATGCTTAGCTGGGACCAAAAAGTGAAGAGCATTGCAGTAGATGACCATCAGAGCCTTACCTGCAGGGCCGCCTGACAGAGGTCAACCAGCCCCTGGATGAGGTAGTACTTGGCTTCCGCCATCAGCTCTTTGATCTCCTGCCGGTTCTTCGGTAGGGCAACTGTGTTGTCTCGGAGATAGTTCAAGATAGAGCCAAAGTGTTTCCCGCAGCGGTCGATGAGAATCCATCCTGGAAATAGAATGAGACGTCGGCACAGCATTGGTGTCTCAGATGTAACCAAGCAGATCATCTTGTATGGGTTTCCCCAGAGATCCTTGCAGATGGGTGGGCTAAAATTCCCAGAATCCGAGGGAGGGACTACAATTCTGAGAAGCACTGGTGATATGGGGAGCCTGGGATCTGTAGTTTTCTGAAGTATGCCGCAACTACAACAATCTCTCAGTTTAAATAGAAGAATTGCATTCTTAGGTTTTTATTTATTTAATTGTGATGTTTATTTTGTTATTTTGGTTTTATTTTGTTGTAATGTTATAATGTAATACAATATAATACTAGTAATAATAATACAATATTATAATTATATATTTACATTACATGTAATATTACTAATAAAATGACAATCTAATGGTATAGTGCAATATAGTAATATATAATACTGATATTGTACTATGCTAATATATTGTATGAAAATATATATTGTAAGCCGCTCTAATAATACTAATAATATTACAATATAATGGTATAATACAATATAGTAATATATAATACTGATATTGTACTATGCTAATAATAAAATATATTGTCTGAAAATATATATTGTAAGCCGTTCTAATAATACTAATAAAATGACAATATAATGGTATAGTGCAATATAGTAATATATAATACTGATATTGTACTAGGCTAATAATATAATATATTGTATGAAAATATATATTGTAAGCCGCTCTAATAATACTAATAATATTACAATATAATGGTATAATACAATATAGTAATATATAATACTGATATTGTACTATGCTAATAATAAAATATATTGTCTGAAAATATATATTGTAAGCCGTTCTAATAATACTAATAATATTACAATATAATGGTATAGTGCAATATAGTAATATATAATACTGATATTGTACTATGCTAATAATATAATATAATGTATGAAAATATATATTGTAAGCTGCTCTGAGTCCCTTCGGGGTGAGAAGGGCGGCATATCAGTACGCCGATGACACTCAGCTGGTGCTGAAGATGGAAGGCCGACCGGACTCTGTACCTGATTGTTTCCATCAGTGCCTCGAGGCCATTACTGGATGGCTGCGTGCCAGCAGGTTGAGGGTGAATCCAGCAAAGACGGAGATCCTATGGCTGGGTCGACCGGGCAGTGGGGACATCCACAGAACCTATCTTGTTTATAACTTGGGGACTGCCTGTATATGCTTAAGAGGAGGGATGCATTTGCAAAGACTTGAATAAAGACGCAGACAAGAAGGTCTCTTTTTTAGAGGGAGGCTGCTCTGATGTGACTTCAAACCAAAGCTGGCTTTTGGAAATCTCAGACCAAAACCATCAGGGTTTTTTTCAGGCAGATTGTGTTGTCACTACTCCCTTCTTCTGAGGCTGAGAAAGAAACATAGGGGAGAAGGGAGTGGGGAGAGAAAGAGGAGGAAAGAGAAAAAGGGAGAGAGGAGGAAAGGCGACATAAGAGAGAGAGAGAGTAATGGGGAGAAAGAGAAAAAGAAAGGAAAAAAAAGAAAGGGAAAGAAGGAGAGGAAGAAAGGGATAGCATGAGGGAGAGGAAGAAAGAAATAAGAAATGGGAGGAGGGAGAAAGGGGCACAAGAGAGAGAGAAAGGGAAGGAAAGGAAGAAAGATAAAAAGCAAGAGAGGAGGAGAGTGGAGGGAGAGAGTGTGAGGTAAACCTCTGTGTGAGAGAAGTCTTGTGTGAGAATACATAGTAGGTTTATACTCTGTGTGAGAGAAGCCTTGTGTGAGAATACATAGTAGGCTTATACATAGTAAGTTTATACTCTGTGTGAGAGAAGCCTTGTGTGAGAATACATAGAATACACAGCAGTCTTCCAATGTGAAGGCTGCTGTGTATAAACCTACTATGTATTTGTTTATTTGTGTTATGGAAACTTTGTTCTTGTAAATAGCGCAACCATATCATTTCACAACAAAGAAAAGCCTCCTATGGAAGAGATAACATTGGTCTATCATGCTACTATCACGCTTCTATCACCTTTCGTCCATGTTCAGCACTATTTCCAATTTTAATTTTACATTTGGCCTTCCCACAGTTTTTAATTGTATGTTGTCTTATTGATAATGTTATATGTTTACTGTTTGTGTTTTTATCTTAATTACTTGTATTGTTGTGATTATTGCTTGTATTGTTGTGTTCGGGCTCGACCTCATGTAAGCTGCACCGAGTCCCTTGGGAGATGGTAGCGGGGTACAAATAAAGTATTATTATTATTATTATTGGTCTGTGTGTTTTTGTTCTTTTTATCGCTTTGGGCTACTGGTGCTGGGTCATGCCACTGCTAATAAGTTACTCTGCTGTACATTTATGGGGAGGGTCCGTTGTTATAAAGCCCACTCACCCAACAGACACCTCTGCTCTAGGGGATATGTAATCTGGAGCATAAGAAAACAGATGTGCTACTCCTAGGTACTTCATTTCAATAAAGGGCTTTTTCAAAAAAAGGAAGCTGATGGTAACTCTATCCCTTCCCAGCTTCAGGTGATGCCCACATCAGGTTCAGGGACAAATTTTGTTCCTGGCATATACTAAAAATCCTCCTCATTGTTCTCTATGAAGGGAAGGAATCTCAGAAACCTAGAGTTGGAAGAGACCACAAGGGCCATGTGTGATCCAATACAACAGCCAGCAGAGTGTCTGCTGTGGACTCATCTTGTTGTGTTTCAAATAATAATAATAATAATAATAATAATAATAATAATAATCCGACATTATTTATACCCCACCACCATCTCCCCAGAGGGGACTCAGGGCCGCTTACAAGAGGCCAAGCCCAACAGTACATTACAACAAAATAAAACCAAAACAACAAAATAAACATCACAATTAAATAAATAAAAACATAAGAATGCAATAAAATAATGCAAAATAATACAAAGGGCGAGCCACATGTGTGAGATAAAATGATAAAATTCAGGATGAGATAGGGAAGAAAGAAAAATATTTGTATTGGAGAAGCTCATAGGAGACGGAGTAGTGGAGACAGACCTTCAAACAGGTGGGGGGAGTCGCAATATGGGGGCAAACATTATGGGAGGACCAACTAAAGGAATTATCTGATCACTCTCCAAAAGCGCAACAGAAGAGCTGCCTAATCACACCGGGCATCAACCCCGGGACCTACCGTCCTTGTCTGAGAGGACCTCCATCCTGCCGCTGAACATGGCCTTCAGCATGGTGTCATGCCGCGTCAGGACTTGCACCGTGGTGTAGTAGAGGCAGCCTCCCACGTTGAGTCGCACATACTTGTTGCCCAAGGCGCCTGCTCGGAAGCTGCCAAGGCCGGCACCCTTGGGCTTGGACCCCGAGGCAGGGCAGAGGGCGGTCAGGCAAGTGTCCCCGGACATCTCCTTCTGCAAGTAGATGACAACTCTGCAGAGGGTGGGCTTGACCGACTCCGCCGTGGTGGGTGCGTGGATGGAGGGCTGCAGGGTCAGCAGTTGGACCAGGGGGTGCTGGATCCTGAACTAAACAATCACAAAGGAGGAGAGAAAGAGATCGAGGTTAGAACCAAGTTCTGTTGGAAGAAGCAGACATTCTTTGTTACGACAACCATCAGAGTAGAATTATTCTGATAACATTCAGGCAGAAGACATATTTGGTTGTTTCGTTCCCTCTTCAACAGCCATAAGAACTATTGTATATACTCGAGTAATAGCCTAGTTTTTCAGCCCCTTTTTTAGGCTGAAAAAGCCCCCCTCGGCTTATACTCGAGTCAAGGTTATTTATTATTTTACTCTGTTATTAGTATTGTTTTTTATTACATTTATTATCTTACTCTATTATTACATTTACATTATTTTACCCTATTATTATTTTATTACATTTATTATTTTTCACTATTTATTATTGTTATTATTACATGTATGATTTTTCTCTATTATTATTACATCTATTATTTTACTCTATGTATTATTATTGGTATTATTGCATTTACATTATTTTACTCTATTATTTTATTACATTATGATCTGGTCATCGACCGCAATAAAGTTTACTTACTATTATTTTACTTTATTTATTATTGTTATTATTACATTTATTATTTTACTCTATTGTTACATTTCCATTATTTTATTCCGTTATTATTATTTTGTATTACATTTATTATTTTACTCTATTGTTATTGGAAGGATATGTAAGCACATTTACATTGAAGAAGGTTAGAATAATGGTTTAATTGGAGTTGGGCAGTCTTATCTTAAATTAGTTTTATGTAAATATTAAAAACATTTAACCTGCTGATGCCTCAATTAATATAATTTTATTGGTATCTATTTTGTTTTACCAGTAGCTGCTGTATTTCCCGCCCTCAGCTTATACTTGAGTCAATACGTTTTCCCAGGTTTTTGTGGTAAAATTAGGTGCCTCGGCTTATATTTGGGTCGGCTTATACTTGAATATATATGGTATTATGCAAAAAACCTCAAGAGGATTTTTTCCTGATATCTGACTGCAATTCCGACCAGGTTCCATTCAATACCCATTCACTTATGGCAATGATGAGGCCTAGAAAGATCTCTAAGGTCAAAGCAGGGCTCAGAAAATGTTCCTACAGTTGAGTTTAGAAAAAATCTAACCTATTATCATATTGGTTCTTTTCTAGTGAACCCCAAGGACTGCTACTTTGCTTACCTATTATTTACTTACTTAGGCAATCCTTCATTATCATTACATGCAAGATACTCCACTTAGACAGAAAAAATGAAATGCAAAGAGACAGAATGGGGGACGCGTGGCTCAAGAGCAGGACGTGTGAAAAAGATCTTGGAGTCCTTGTGGACAACAAGTTAAACATGAGCCAACAATGTGATGCGGCGGCAAAAAAAGCCAATGGGATTTAGGCCTGCATCAATAGGAGTCTAGTGTCTAGATCCAGGGAAGTCATGCTACCCATGCTCTATTCTGTCTTGGTTAGACCACACCTGGAATATTGTGCCCAATTCTGGGCACCACAGATGAAGGGAGATATTGACCAGCTGCAATGTGTCCAGAGGAGGGCGACTAAAATGATCAAGGGTCTGGAGAACAAGCCCTATGAGGAGCGGCTTAAAGAGCTGGTCATGTTTAGCCTGAAGAAGAGAAGGCTGAGAGGAGACATGATAGCCATGTATAAATATGTGAGAGGACATCCTAGGGAGGAGGGATCAAGATTGTTTTCTGCTGCTCTGGAGACTATGACGCAATGGAACAATGGCTTCAAACGACAAGAAAGGAGATTCCACCTGAACATTAGGAAGAACTTCCTGACTGTGAGAGCCGTTCAGCAGTGGAACTCTCTACCTCGGAATGTGGTGGAGGCTCCTTCTTTGGAAGCTTTTAAACAGAGGCTGGATGGCCATCTGTCGGGGGTGCTTTGAATGCAATTTTCCTGCTTCTTGGCAGAATGGGGTTGGTCTGGCTGGTCCATGAGGTCTCTTCCAACTCTATGATTCTACGATGACCTTCCAAATGTAGTGACTTGGTGGTGGGTCCATAGGTGACTGTGGAGTCCTATTCTTGATCCTCATGTTCTTCCACAGTGAGGGCATTGCCTTCCAGGTGGAAGGCAGTCCCAGTCAGGGTTGGCTTGTCACATCTTCCTCTTGGCGCGTTTCTCCCCTTTGTTCTTTATTTGTGCATCTTCAAATTCCGCAGCACTGCTGGTCACAGCTGACCTCCAGTCAGCATATTGTTTTATAACAGATGTTGTTGTGACCTTGGTTTTGGCTTTCAATTTGCTGAGATTAAATAGCTTCTCATCAACAAGATGAAGTATCATAGTGATGAAGATGGAAAATAAGGTTGGGGAATAACACATCCCTGTTTGACACCCGATTCCACCTTAAATGGGTCACTGGAAGCCATTGCTGTCCAAGATTGTTGTTATCATGTCATCATGGAGGAGCTGCAGGATGTTCACAAATTTGTCAGCCAAGGTTGAAAGAAAAAAAATGATACCTGTGATTGTTTTCAAGTTGCAATTCTCTATGACACTCCAGTTACCAGAACTGCTTTTCAAATGAGGCCAAAGTCCATCCCTCGGTCACCACATTGCTATGTAGCAGAGGCAGGACCTGGGGGAAACACACTCCCGGATATTACAATGGGTCTGACTCAGCTGGTCCCACACAATAGGACCGCTTCCTTTGCTTCCCCTCCACTGGAGTTTAGTTCTGGCATTTGTGCATTGCTTGCTTAACCACGTGCAGGAAATAGCCAAAGGCCCTAAACAAGCATTGATCCCCTCATCGGGCAATTCCACTGGTATCTGGAAAAGGAGGGCAAGAGATTCCAAGGCTTTGGAAATGCCAAAGTTTATGGAAAAGCAGGAAGAAAACCAAACTCAGGAAGGCTTTGAGCAAGAATACAACCAGGCCGGGTCACTTAAAGAACTTAAAGGTGAACAAATCAGGAGCAGGTGGGTCCAAATCCAAGCCTCTCAAGAGTCTGAATCCAGTCGTCCGACTCTAAGCCTCCCCAAATAGCAAAAAATTTTCTCTGAAAATCTAGAATCCAAGAATTTAAAGACAGCCCAAGGGCCATCTAATCCAACTCCCCTCTGCCATGTGGGAAGACACCATCAAAGCCCTCCCGACAGATGACTCGGTGCGGGTTAGATGAGGCCAAGCCCAAAGTACATCAAACAATCATCAATAACACAACATTAATAAACAATAAAATACAAATCATATAAATCACATAACAAAAACAACAATCAATAATGACATATTAAAAATGTCCGGGTCAAATGTGACAGATTAAAATTGAAAATATGCTGACGTGAACAGGTAAAATGTAACTGGGATAGGATTTTTCAGAGAGAAACGAGGGAACGCAATCCATCCTAAGTAAGTATTAAAGTGCATTATGAGGGCATATTGCTGAGAGTTCTCCTTATTCTGGGAAGGCACACTGGAACAACCATGTTTTCAAGCTCTTCCTAAAGACTGCCAATGTTGGGGCATGTCTAAAAAGCTACTGTGTGAAGCTGATGTATAACTTTGGTGTGAAAAGAGGCTCTGTGAGATCAAAGCTGTGAGATTGAAGTGTGAGGTAGGCCTCAGTGTGAGGTAGGCCTCAGTGTTAGCAGCCTTCAGTTTGAGAAGGCCTGGTGTGAGAAGCTTCTATGTGAGAGAAGATCCAGGTTAAAGGCCATTGTGTGTGAAGCTCACATTGTGTGTAAAAAGCTACTGTGTGAAGCTGATGTATAACTTTGGTGTGAAAAGAGGCTCTGTGAGATCGAAGCTGCATGAGAAAAAAGCCCAGCGTGGAAGCAAAGAAGGAAGAATTTCATTTGTGCTATGGAAACCTTGTTCTTGTAATATAGTACAACCATAATATTTTGCTATAAAGAAAAGCCTTCTATGGAAGAAATAACATTGGTCTTTGTGTTTCTGTTATTTTTATCACTTTGGGCCACTGGTGCTGGGTCACACCACTGCTAATAAGTTCCTTTGTTGTACATTTATGAGGAGGGTCTTTTGTTAATAAGCTCACTCGCTCACCAGACTTGAAAGACATATCCTTTGAAAGCTTTGCCCAGCTTTTCCATGAGTCCACTTCCTCCCCATTCAGTAATTGGCAGTCCGTGCTTTCTGCTAAAAATACGCTGGCATTTCAAGCCCCACCCTTTGGCTTCTGGGCCTGTGCAGAATGACCAAAGAACTGTGAGAAGTTCTCTAAAATGGAATTTGGCCCCTGGAGTTAAAGAGGTTGCTGTTCCTTCATAAGGCACCATGTGAAACTCAATGAAAGTGAATTGGAGTGAAAGAGATTTTTCCAAACACTGCTGCAGACCTACACATTGGCTACCTTATTCCCGCTCTGCTTCAAAATAAGTTCCAGCAGATTGGAGGAGGGCCAATGTGGTCCCAATCTTCAAAAAGGGGGAAAAGGGTGACCCAAACAATTACCGTCCGGTCAGCCTCATGCCGATACCAAGCAAGATTCTGGAAAAGATTGTTAAGGAAGTGGTCTGCAAAAACTTATGAACAAATGCGGTCATTGCTAATAGTCAACACGGATTTATCAAAAACAAGTCATGCCAGACTAATCTGATCTCTTTTTTCGATAAAGTTACAAGCTGGGTAGATGCGGGGAATGCCGTGGATGGAGCGTATCTGGACTTCTGTAAGGCTTTCAATAAGACCTTCTGGCAAGGAAACTGGTCCAATGTGGGCTAGGCAAAACTATGGTTAGGTGGATCAGTAATTGGTTAAGTGGACAAGCCCAGAGGGTGATTCTCCCCAATGCTTCCTCTTCATCCTGGAAAGAAGTGATGAGCGGAGTGCCATCTGCAGGGTTTTGTCCTGGGCCCGGTCCTGTTCAGGATCTTTATTAATGACTTAGATGAAAGGTTAGAAGGCATGATCATCAAGTTTGCAGAAGACACCAAACTGGGAGGGATAGTCAATACTCCAGAGGACAGGAGCAGAATTCAAAACAATCTTGACAGATTAGAAGTTCAACAGTGACAAATGCAAGATACTTCACTTAGGCAGAAAAAATGAAATGCAAAGATACAGAATGGGGGGCGCCTGGGTCGAGAGCAGTACATGTGACAAAGAGACTTTGTGATCAACAAGTTAAACTTGATTCAACAATGTGATGTGGCGGCAAAAAAAGCCAATGGGATTTGGGCCTGCATCAATAGGAGTATAGTGTTGAGATCCAGAGAAGTCATGCTCCCCATGCTCTATTCTGCCTTGGTTAGACCACACCTGGAACATTGTGTCCAATTCTGGGCACCACAATTGAAGAGAGATGTTGACAAGCTGGAATGTGTCCAGAGGAGGGCAACTCAAATGATCAAGGGTCTGGAGAACAAGCCCTATGAGGAGCGGTTTAAAGAGCTGGGCATATTTAGCCTGAAGAAGAGAAGTCTGAGAGGAGACATGATAGCCATGTATAAATATGTGAGAGGAAGTCATAGGGAAGAGGGAGCAGGCTTGTTTTCTGCTGCCCTGGAGAGTAGGACGCACGCAATGGAACAATGGCTACAAGAAAGGAGATTCCATCTGAACATTAGGAAGAACTTCCTGACTGTGAGAGCCGTTCAGCAGTGGAACTCTCTCCCCTGGAGTGTGGTAGAGGCTCCTTCTCTGGAAGCTTTTAAACAGAGGCTGGATGGCCATCTGTCGTGGGTGCTTTGAATGCAATTTTCCTGCTTCTTGGTAGGGGGTTGGACTGGGTGGCCCATGAGGTCTCTCCCAACTCGATGATTCTACATTAGGTTTCTCTCTGTTCTCACAACAGCCCTAAGAGGTAGACTCAGGAGAAAAGATAGCTAAAGTTGCTTTGCACAGGCTTAGATCAGAGCTCATATTCACCTGTGGCTCTAAACTGCTCTAGCAGATGGTGAAAAAATAAATGGTGAAGAACAAAAAGGAGCTGTTTAAAAATTGATTTGTTTCCTTGAACACTCCTGGCTGTGTGGACAAAATAATCACCATAGTTTCATTCTGACCATGCTTCAAACCTCAGTTGTGCTCCAGGGAATATTGCTTCATAAATAAGTCAAGAATTACCGTCTCGAAAGAGACTGCACTATCTCTCGTTGAACACTAAAACTTGCCACAGTGAAAACCAGAGAAAGCCTTTGACTGTGTGGGTCATAATAAACTGTGGCAAGTTCTTGGCGGTATGTATGGGGAGACCCAAGCCACCTTGTCTGTCTCCTGAGGAACCTGTATCACGACCAAGTAGTAACAATAAGAACAGACCACGGAACAACAAACTGGTTCAAGATTGGGAAAGGAGTACGACAGGGCTGTCTACTCACCCAACCTACTAAACTTGTATGCAGAACACATCATGCAACGTGCAGGGACTGATGAATTCAAGACTGGAGTTAAAATTGCTGGAATATGTCAGAAATATTAAATATTAACTAGATATTTTTGATTACAAATGTGTGAGTCAAGCACCAAAAGTGTGAGTAGGACAAAAAACTCAGCCGTTATCAGGTCCTCAAAACTGAACTGCAAAGGCTCTGGCATAAACCAGTCCAGGTGGTCCCAGTGGTGATGGGCACACTGGGTGCCATGCCAAAAGATCTCAACCGGCATTTAGAAACAATACACATTGACAAAACCACAATCTGTCAACTGCAAAAGGCTACCTTACTTGGATCTGTGTGCATCATTCGAAAATACATCACACAGTCCTAGACGCTTGGGAAGTGTTTGACTTGTGGTTTTGTGATACAAAATCCAGCATATAGATCTCATTTGCTGTGACATACTGTGTTTTTGTGTCAGTATAATAATCTTTATTTATATCCTGCTTTTGTCCCTAACAGGATCCAAAGCAGCTTACAACATATTAAAATCATGTAAACAACAATCCAAATACTTCAAAAATAAGTATAGAACATCATAAAATAACAATTTAACACAACAATAATATGCACTCACATTCTTGTGGCAGATATTCAAGTTTTAAGGTGCATCTACACTGTATACTAAATGCACTTTAAATGTCTTGGCTCAATGCTATGGACTCCTGGGATTGACAGCTTGATGAGGAACCAAAATTCCTGGGCAGAGAAGATTAACAGCGCTGTCGAACTACAGCTCTCGTGATTCCATAGAACTGAGCCATGTCAGTTCAAGTGGAGTCAAACTGCATTAATCCTACAGTGTGGATGAACCCTAGGACACAAATCCCCACTAGGAGACCTTGGGCAAGTCCCACTCTCTTGGCCTCAAAGGAAGGCGACGACAAACCATCTCTGAAGAAATCTTGCCAAGAAAAACCATATCATTTATGACACACAACTCCTTACCCTTTGCCCCATAGAAAGCCGCTAGATCTACAATGCAATGATGTCACCTCCATGTGCATAAAGACAACGCTGAACCTATAAGTTCTGCCAGCATTGCACAGGATCAATTATTATGAACAAAATTCTCTTTTTAGTTCTGATTATAGTATATGCATTAAATCCATTCGACATATCTACTTGCTGACTCCTCATCCCACCACTGATTGAACAGCTCTACCCTAAATGAGGGTAAACAACTGGGACATAGCATACCTGTTATATTTCTTTCTGATGGATAAAGGATGCTGGAACAGGCAGGACGGGCAATGTTGGTTGTAAAGCTTCACTCCTCTGTGAAACAAAGAAAAAAACGTATTTAAAACATTTCAACCAAAGTCTTTATCATACACTAGCATGCTGCACCAGTATGATTTCCATCTATGTTCATGAAAGTTGGCTAAATATTCTTCCTCCCCAGACAGTCTATTGTATTCTATTGCCGCTGTACGTTAATCTTTGTACCCTGTGTTTTGGTGTATGTATTTTATAATGGTATGTTTTGATGCATGTATTTTGTTGTATGTATTTCAAGTTGATATGTTTTGAGTATGTTGTACTCTTCCTAGAGCTGTTAAGAGAAGTGGGTAATAAATACAATTTATTATTACTATCATCATCTATGTTTTATTAGGTATGGAGGTTTTCCATAATCACACTACCCTGGGAGAGTTAAAGTTCTATTTGCTGGACAGGCACCTAAAGTTCTACCTGTTGGACAGCCACCCAAAGCTCACCATCCACCTAAGCTCTATCTGTTTGGACATCCACTTAAAGCTCTGCCTGTTGGACAGCCACCCAAAGTTTTACCCATTGGACATCCACCTAAAGTTCTACCTGTTGGACATTCACCCAATGCTGACCATCCATCTAAAGCTCTACCTTTGGGACATCCATCTGAAGCTCTGCCTGTTGGACATGCACCTAAAGTTCTACCTGTTGGACATTCACCCAATGCTCACCATCCACCTAAGCTCTATCTGTTGGGACATCCACCTAAAGCTCTACCTTTGTAACATCCACCTGAAGCTCTGCCTGTTGGACATCCACCTAACGTTCTACCTGTTGGACATTCACCCAAAACTCACCATCCACTTAAGCTCAACCTTTAGTACATCCGCCTAAAGCTCTGCCTGTTGGACATCCACCTAAAGTTCTTCTTGTTGAACATTCACTCAATGCTCACAACCCACCTAAAGCTCTACCTTTGGACATCTACCTGAAGCTCTGTCTGTTGGGACATCCACCTAACGTTCTACCTGTTGCACATTTACCCAATGCTCACCATCCACCTAAAGCTTTACGTTTGGTACATCCACCTAAAGCTCTGCCTGTTGGACATCCACCTAATGTTCTACCTGTTGGACATTTACCCAAAGCTCACCATCCACCTAAGCTCTACCTTTGGAACATCCACCTGAAGCTCTACCTGTTGGACATCCACCTAAAGTTCTACCTGTTGGACATTCACCCAAACTCACCATCCACCTAAAGCTCTACCTTTGGTACATCCACCTAAAGCTCTGCCTGTTGGACATCCACCTAATGTTCTACCTGTTGGACATTCACCCAAAGCTCGCCATCCACCTAAGCTCTATCATTGGTACATCCACCTAAAGCTCTACCTATTGAACAGCCACCCAAAATTCTACGGGTTGGACATGCACCTAAATTCTACCTGTTGGGCATTCACCCAATGCTCACCATCCACCTTTGGGACATCCACACGAAGCTCTACCTGTTGTGCATTCATCTAAAGCTCTACCTGTTGGATGTCCACCTAAAGTTCTACCTCTTGTGCATTCATCTAAAGGTCTACCTGTTGGACGTCCACCTAAAGTTCTACCTCTTGTGCATTCATCTAAAGGTCTACCTGTTGGACGTCCACCTAAAGTTCTACCTGTTGGACATGCACCTAAAGCTCTACCTTTGGTACATTCACCCAAAGCTCTGCCTGTTGGACATTCACCCAAAGCTCGCCATCCACCTAAGCTCTATCATTGGTACATCCACCTAAAGCTCTACCTTTAGTACATTCACCTAATGTTCTACCTGTTGGACATCCACCCAAAGCTCACCATCCACCTAAGCTCTATCTGTTGGGACATGCACTTAAAGTTCTGCCTGTTGTGCATTCATGTAAAGGTCTACCTGCTGGACATGCACCTAAAGTTCTACCTGTTGTGCATTCATCTAAAGTCCTCCCTCTTGAACGTCCACCTGTCCCTATTAAAGAACCTCTAATATACCCTTCCTCTTCTCCTTTTCTAACCTTGCCTGAAAATGGAACAGGGCTCCAAAATCAATTATCCCCGCCCGCCCGCTCCACTTCCTTTCCAGGCACTGACCCACCAAACACAAAATCAATCCCACCCTTTAATGCCTCCCCTCCCTCCCGCTCTCCGGGGCCCGCCCGCCTCGCTTTGGGCGTCCTCCTCACCCGCCGCCTCTTTCCTTCCTCAAAACGCCGAAGGGGTCGCGGCCGTCGCTCTCCGAGGCCTCCGAAACTCCCCGGGCTGAACTGAACCGTCTCCCGAGCGGGTCGGCGCGCCCTCCGCGTCCCCAGCCCAACCGAAGGGCGGAGCTCGAAGCTCTAGCCTCCAGCAACAGGCCGCCCTCGCCAGTCAGAAACTTCCGCCTACAAATCCCGGCATGCCATCGCGTCGCAGCGCTCCTTACGCAATCATAAACGGACGAGGATGACGTTACGTATGACGTCATCCGCCTCGTTCCCTCGCTTCCTCCCCAGCCAGGCAAAAGGAGTCGAAGGCAGAGCTATCGAGCGCCATTCAAATCCACTTTATCGGCCCTCTGCTTTTCTTTTCAAACATTAATAAAGACATGTTATATATATATATTTAAAAGCACGAAAAATACGCACAGACACTTTGATGTCTTTGAGGGATCCTCAAATATTTTACAATATTTGAATGGGAAATACAATACTTTTACAATATTTTAATGGTTTTACAATATTTTAATGGAAAATTATACCAAAGGGCTTCATTATTATTTCTTAAAATTTTTCAAAGCAATAATGGAATGTATTTTTATTATGTTTCATATTTATTGTATGATTTTTATTTTTTAATGTTTCATATTATATATATATATATATATATATAATTTATATATTTATTTTTATATTATATTTATATACTTATTTTATTATGTTTCATATTAATAATAATAATAATAATAATAATAATAATAATGTGTTGTCGAAGGCTTTCATAGCCGGAATCACTGGGTTGTTGTAGGTTTTTCGGGATGTCTGACCATGTTCCAGAAGCATTCTCTCCTGACGTTTCGCTCACATCTATGGTAGGCATCCTCAGAGGTTGTGAGGGCTGTTGGAAACTAGGAAAAATGGGTTTATATATCTGTGGAATGATGTCCAGGGTGGGAGAAAGAACTTTTGTCTGTTGGAGGCAAGTGTGAATGTTGCCATTGGCCAGCTTGATTAGCATTTGAAGGCCTGACAGTTTTTAGGTGTGGCTTCTTAGTGCCTGGGAGAATCTTTTGTTGAGAGGTTTTTTATTTATTTATTGTGTCATCAGCAACCGTACCATTGTATTACATTTCTAACAGAACAAAACAAACAAACAGATAAAAAAAACCCAAATTTTGCAAACTTGGTAGTTGATTAAATGTCCTTTGACCAGTATCTGGCCACTTGGAGTGCCTCTGGTGTTGCTGCAAGAAGGTCCTCCATTGTGCATGCAGCAGGGTTCAGGGTGCATTGCAGCAGGTGGTCAGTGGTTTGCTCTTCTCCGCACTCGCATGTCGTGGATTCCACTTTGTAGCCCCATTTCTTAAGATTGGCTCTGCATCTTGTGGTGCCAGAGCGCAGTCTGTTCAGCGCCTTCCAAGTCGCCCAGTCCTCTGTGTGCCCAGGGGGGAGTCATAGAATCATAGAATCAAAGAGTGGGAAGAGCCCTCATGGGCCATCCAGTCCAACCCCCATTCTGCCAAGAAGCAGGAATATTGCATTCAAATCACCCCTGACAGATGGCCATCCAGCGTCTGTTTAAAAGCTTCCAAAGAAGGAGCCTCCACCACACTCCGGGGCAGAGAGTTCCACTGCTGAACGGCTCTCACAGTCAGGAAGGTCTTCCTCATGTTCAGATGGAATCTCCTCTCTTGTAGTTTGAAGCCATTGTTCCGCATCCTAGTCTCCAAGGAAGCAGAAAACAAGTTTGCTCCCTCCTCCCTGTGGCTTCCTCTCACATATTTATACATGGCTATCATATCTCCTCTCAGCCTTCTCTTCTTCAGGCTAAACATGCCCAGCTCCTTAAGCCGCTCCTCATAGGGCTTGTTCTCCAGACCCTTGAATATAGGGTCTCAATATAGTGGGCTTTTTTGTTGCTGTTTTCAGGGCTTGTTTTCCAAAGTGTTCCATGTACAAATTAGCTATGGGGGCTCCCCATAGCTACTCCATCTTTCTGTTCATAGAACTCATTGTCCCACTGAAAGTAGCTGGTGGTGAGGCAATGGTGAAACAGAGCACAGAAATGCTGGACCACTCTCACAACCACCATGTCAGATTACACACAGAAGCCATTGAAATACACAAGCATGTGGACAATTTCATCAGAAAGGAGGAAACAATGAAAATGAACAAAATCTGGCTACTAGTATTAAAAAAAACTCTAAAATTACAACAGCACAACAACAGAGAGGAAACGAACAAGGACATTTAATCACCTCTCAACAAAAGATTCCCCCAGGCACTGTCAGGCCATTATATGCTAATCAAGGTGGTCAGTTGAAACATTCACACCTAGCTCCAGCAGACAAGAGTCCTTTGTCCCACCCTGGTCATTCCACAGATATATAAGCCCTTTTTCCTAGTTCCAATAGGCCTGCCATAGATTGAGGCGAAACGTCAGGAGAGTATGCCTCTAGACCCGAAAAAACCTACAACAACCCAGACCTCACAACCTCTGAGGATGCCTACCATAAAAGTGGGCGAAACGTCAGGAGGGAATGCTTCTGGAACATGGCCAGACAGCCTGAAAAACCTACAACAACCCATTATTATTAATTTATTATTATTATTATTATTATTATAGGAAAAATCCTGTGCACTTCTACTCCAAAGCTTCATCTGAACATTAGGAAAAACTTCCTGACTGTGAGAGCCGTTCAGCAGTGGAACTCTCTGCCCCGGAGTGTGGTGGAGGCTCCTTCATTGGAAGCTTTTAAGCAGAGGCTGGATGGCCATTTGTCAGGGGTGATTTGAATGCAATATTCCTGCTTCTTGGCAGGGGGTTGGACTGGATGGCCCATGAGGTCTCTTCCAACTCTTTGATTCTATGATTCTATGATTCATTGGGACAAAGGGGGCCTCTCGATCCCCCTTCCCCTTCTTTCTGATTTGGACTCTTCCAATGGGAACTACACTTCCCACAATGCAAAGCGCTCCTTTGGATTCTCTGTCTCCTCCCCCCATTGGACGAATGGTACGTTCCAATGGGGCGGGGCTGATGCTGTCGCCGTGGCAGCGCGGGGAGGGGGCCTGGAGGGCAGGTAAGAGCCTGGGGATGGTGGAGGGTGCAGTCCAAAGCCCCCAATTGAATACAAGAGGCCTTGGTTGCCGGGAAGGACCCATCCAGGCTTTGAACAGGAGATCACAAAGCCCATTCCAGCCTTTCCCAAGGCTCTAGGGGTCTGGGCTGATGGGTGGTGCAGTCCAATGTCTCTATAGAGCAGGGGTTCCCAACCTTGGGCCCTCCAGGTGTTTTGGACTTCAACTCCCAGGTATCCTAGCCAACTTAGCAGCTGTTAGGAATTGTGGGAGCTGAAGTCCAAAAGGCCTAGAGGACCAAAGGTTAGGAACCCCTCCTCTATAGAGAAGGATCCATTTATTCTGGGAAAGGGAGGCCACAAAGCTCAATTCTACCTTTCCCAAGGCACAAGGGCATCTGGGGATGATGGGTGATGCAGTCTGACATCCCTATTGAGGGCAGTAGGCACTCACTGTAGGGAAGAACCCATTATGTTGGGTAAAGGAGGGCATGCGTACCAAGTTTGGTCCAGATCTATTATGGGTGACCATGACAGGTTTGAATCGACTCCAATTCCCATCGTCCTCTATCAATTCTTGCCAGTTTTTAAAGTTGTTCCAGGTGTGAATGTGGGCCAACTTCAACCCAGATCCATTTATTTATTTATTTATTTACGACATTTATATGCCGCCCTTCTCACCCCGAAGGGGACTCAGATTGGCTTATAAGATATATATGTATATATATACATACATACAATATATTATATTATTAGCATAGTACAATATCAGCATTGAACATTGCTATATTGCACCATACCACTATATCGTAATATTATTAGTAATATTAGAATGGAGCATTCTCGGATGGAGGGCGATTAATAAGTTATTAAATGATGATGATGTAATATAAATATATAATTATAATATCATATTATTATTACATTGCATTACATTATAACATTTCTCCCATGGGGAGAAAGGTGGGGTATAAATAAAGATAATAATAAATTATAAATTATTATTATTAAGGTGGGGTATGAATTATTATTATTATTATACTGACACCAAACCACAGTATGTCACAGCAAATGAGATATATGTGCTGGATTTCGTATCACAAAATCACAAACCAAACACTTCCCACGCATCTAGGACTGTGTGATGTATTTTCAAATGATGCGCGCAGATCCAAGTCAGGTGGCCTTTTGCAGTTGACAGATCGTGATTTTGTCGCTATCAAGACCTCAAAATCGAACTGCAAAGGCTCTGGCATAAACCACTCCAGGTGGTCCCAGTGGTCATCGGCGCACTGGGTGCCTGCTGAGATCTTTTGGCATGGCACCCAGTGCGCCAATGACCACTGGGACCACCTGTACTGGTTTATGCCAGAGCCTTTGCAGTTTGATTTTGAGGTCTTGATAGTGGCTGAATTTTTCGTGTTGTTTTTCCTCAATGCGACTGTCACCTGGTATGGCGACATCAATAACATTTTCTTTTCCACAATCGTGATGTCTGGTTATTATCATCATCGTCATCATCATCATCATTATTTGAAACACAACAAGATGAGTCCACAGCAGACTCAGAGCGGCTTACAAGGTATATATTACATACAATATGTAATATATACCTTGTAAGTATATTACAAGGTATATTGTAATTGTTGAATTGGATCACACGTCGGGCACTTCCCAAGTGTCTAGGACTGTGTGATGTATCGGTGAATAATGCGTGTAGATCCCAGTAAGGTGGCCGTCTGCAGATAGCAGATGGTAATTTTGTCAGCGCCGATTGTGTTTAAGTGCAGGCCAAGGTCTTTAGGCACTGCACCCAGTGTGCCGATCACAACTGGGACCACCTTGACTGGCTTGTGCCAGAGTCTTTGCAGTTCGATCTTTAAATCTTAATATCGTATCAGCTTTTCCAGTTGTTTCCCTTCAATCCTGCTGTCGCCTGGGATTGCAACATCGACAATCCATACTTTGTTTTTTAACATGATCGTGAAGTCAGGAGTATTATGCTCCAAAACTCTGTCTGTCTGAATCCAGAAGTCCCAGAGGCGTTTGATGTGTTCATTCTCTGTAACTTTTTCCGGCTTGTGATCCCACCAGTTCTTTGTCACAGGAAGATGGTGTTTGTGGCACAAGTTCCAATGGATCATCTGAGCAACGGTGTTGTTCCTCTGCTTGTAGTCTATCTGCGTGATCTTGCAGCAGCTGAGGATGGGATCGATTGTTCCATCTGCTTCCTTGCAGAGTCTACACTTGGGATCTGTCGTCAACTTTTCAATTCTGGCTTTGATGGCTTTGGTTCTAACGGCTTGTTCTTGGGCTGCCAGAATCAGGCCCTCCTTTGTCTCCTTTTTCAGAGTTCCATTTGTGAGCCACAGCCATGATTTTACTTTGTCAATTTGGCTCTCAATTTATGCCAGGAATTGTGCATGGAGAGCCTTCTTTTGCCAGTTTTCTCTTCTGCTCTGGATTGTGTTTTTACAGTATTCCCTCTTTGTCTTTTGCACTTGAAGCAGTTTACTACTAACTTTCCTCAATGTTGGTTCTTGACTGCCTTTCACATCATCTGCCAGTGTGTGTTTCTCTTCTTCTACTATTTGTTTCCCTTGCAGAAGCCCTCTCTCTGCCTCCTGATTTTCTGGGCAGGTAAAATCTGTCAACATCACTACGCGGGTGTCATGAGGAGTGGATTGTCATCAGCTTTCTTGTTTTTCTTTCCAAATCATCCGGCTCTGCGTGTGTCCAGTTCATAATAATAATAATAATAATAATTATTATTATTATTATTATTATTATTATTATTAAAGGTGGTCACAGTGGTGACTGGCACACTGGGTGCAGTGCCTACAGACCTTGGCTTGCACTTAAACATAATCTGCGCTGACAAAATTTCATATGCCAGCTGCAGAAGGCCACCTTACTGGGCTCTGCACGCATTATTCACCATTTTAAATTCTCTGTGTTATTAAATTATGTGTGTTATTGTTTATATGTAAGTTATATTAATTGTATTGTTTTATTTGCTTATTGCTTTGTTGTTTTATTGATGTAGTGTTGGGCTTGGCCTCATGTAAGCCGCCCCGAGTCCCCTTGGGGAGATGGTGGCAGGGTATAAATAAATATTATTATTATTAATAATAATAATAATAATTATTATTATTATTATTATTATATTACATCACACAGTCCTAGGCACTTGGGAAGTGTCCGATGTGTGATCCAGCACAACAGCCAGCACAGAGACCTTGTTTGCTGTGTACTCACCTTGTTGCATTTCTAATAATAATAATTGGCAGTGCGGTTCATACAGCTCCCCAAATGCAAGTGAACTACAACTCCCACCATCCTTGTTGATCCTCCTGAAACCCCACCTGTATTTTAAGTTGTTCATGATTGGAAGAAAAAGGAAGGAAAGGAAGGAAGGAAGGAAGGAAGGAAGGAAGGAAGGAAGGAAGGAAGGAAAGAAGATAGCGAGGAAGGTGTACAAAGGAGGAGAAATAAGGAGGAAAAGAGAGAGGAAGAAGGTGTAAGAGGGACAGGGAGAAGGAAAGAAAGAACCCCCAAGAAAATACAACATCTATTCTCGTCTTGAATTAAAGCGAAGAGCCTGTTCCCTGAACAAAAAACACTACCTCCCTCCCTCTTTAAATAACGTATATTTGTGATATTATTCTGTTGCAGGAGACGAAAAAGATGGCGAAAGACATCCTGGGGGAAGCCGGGCTTCACTTCGATGAGCTGAACAAGCTGCGGGTTTTAGACCCGGAAGTGTCCCAGCAAACGGTGGAGCTGAAAGAGGAGTGCAAAATATTTGTTGACAGTAAGTGGCAGATCCACAATGGAAGGTCGAGGGGGGTGGACCTGGCCCTAGAAGCTCTGTTTTCTGTTCCTATAATAATAATAATAATAATAATAATAATAATAATAATAATTTATTTGTAGCCCGCTACCATCTCCCCAAGGGACTCGGTGCGGCTTACATGAGGCCAAGCCCACAGTACATCAGTAAACAAACGCAATAACAAAAACAATCAATACAAAACAATTAATATAAATCACATCAACGAAAAATAAACGATCTGGCTTCAGGCCTGGTCATGGTATATATCTTGTAAGCCACTCTGAGTCCCCTTCGGGGTGAGAAGGGTGGCATATAAATGTCGTAAATAAATAAATACTTTCTGCCTTACCCTCTTTCCTGACCGTGTTGGACAGAAGTATATTTTATTCAACTGGTGATTTTGTTTCTCGTTGAACAGAGATTGGGGAATTCAAGAAAATAGTGGGCAGCCTCATTGAGCTCGTCGACCAGCTTGCGAAAACAACCGAAAATGAGAAAATTAAGGTAATGTATTGCTGTTCAGTGGCTGCCAAGGGTGCTCCGTATTGATTGGGTTCTTTGGTACTTTGCAGCAGAAAAAGGGAATTGCCGAAACCAAATGCACCCAACCATACCTCTTTCCCTGTTTTCCGTAGGCCATTGGTGCCCGCAACTTGCTGAAGTCCATCGCAAAGCAAAGGGAGGCTCAGCAGCAGCAGCTCCAGGCACTAATAGCGGAGAAGACTACACAGCTTGAAAGGTAGAGAGAGATCCTCTAACCCAGCATTTCTCAACCCGGGGATCAGGACCCTGGAAGGGGGTCACGAGGGGGTTTCAGAGGGGTTGCCAAAGACCATCAGAACACATATAAGTTGGATGGGGTTACACTCCCCCTGAAGACACGGGTTCGCAGCTTGGGTATAATCCTGGATTCATCGCTGAGCTTGGAACCACAAATTTCGTCGGTGATCAGGGGAGCATTCACAGTTAAAACTTGTGCGTCAGCTGCGCCCGTACCTTGGGAAGCCTGACTTAGCCATGGTAGTCCACGCTCTGGTTACATCCCGTATAGACTACTGCAATGCGTTCTACGTGGGGTTGCCTTTGAAGACTGTTCAGAAGCTTCAAATGGTCCAACGGACGGCAGCCAGATTGCTTACTGGAGCGGCACTCAGGGAGCATACAACTCCTCTGTTGCGCCAGCTCCACTGGCTGCCAGTCTGCTGCCGGGCACAATTCAAAGTGCTGGCTTTAGCCTATAAAGCCCTAAATGGTTCTGTTCCAATTTACCTGTCCGAATGCATCTCCCCTTGTGAACCATCTAGGACTTTAAGATCGTCCAGGGAGGCCTTGCTCTCAATCCCACCTTCATCACAAGTACATTTGGCGGGGACGAGAGACAGGGCCTTCTCAGTGGTGGCCCCTTGGCTATGGAACACCCTCCCTAAGGACATTAGATCAGATGGAATCTCCTTTTCTTTTAGTTAGAAGTCATTCCTCCATTGCGTCCTAGTCTCCAAAGCAGCAGAAAACAAGCTTGCTCCCTCCTCCCTATGACTTCCTCTTACGTATTGATACATGGCTATTATGTCTCCTCTCAGCCTTCTCTTCTTCAGGCCACACATGCCCAGCTCTTTAAGCCGCTCCTCATAGGGCTTGTTCTCCAGACCTCCTGGACACATTCCAGTTTGTTTGAAGTGCTACTCGTTATAAACTTGGGCAGTGAATGGGGATAAATGCGCTCAAAGATAGGTTGCTGTGAGTTTTCTGGGCTGTATGGCCATGTTCCAGAAACATTCTCTCCTGACATTTCACCCACATCTATTAGGCATTCTCAGATGTGGGCGAAACGTCAGGAGAGAATGCTTCTGGAAGATGGCCATACAGCCCGGAAAACTCACAGCAACCCATTGATGCCGGCCATGAAAGCCTTCGACAACACATTGCTGCAAGATATATTTTTCTTTTCTTTTTTTATAAATAGTCATTATTAGAAATTTAATTTACAATTAAGAAAAGAAAGAAAAAGAAAAAAATATTAAAAGTGTTAAATTAAAAGGTCTGTGTCTTCAAAAGCATGATAGATAGATAGATAGATAGATAGGAAAAGAAGAAAAAGAAAAGAGAGGAAAAAACCAATAATAATAATAATAATAATAATATAAAAAAGACAGGAAATGGTTTTGACTTCCTGGTATCTTCTAGAGGTCAATTTCTTTATCTTTCTTTCTTCTTCTCCCTTTCCGACTTCTTGTTCCTACTTTCTTCTTCCCCTCTCATCTTGGCTTTTTATTTTATTCATTTACCTAATTCTTCTTTACTAAATCAAAATCTTCTTATTTCTTTATTTGAAGCAATGACTTTTCCCCCAATTTGTTTCTTTGTTTATTCCTTGACATAAGAAAGGTAAGCCTATCCATATTTTTGATCTCCAATAGTTTCGTTAACCAGAAGCATTCTCTCCTGACATTTCGCCCACATCTATGGCAGATGTGGGCGAAATGTCAGGAGAAAATGCTTCTGGAATCTAGCCATACAAACGCACAGCAACCCATTGATTCCGGCCATGAAAGCCTTCGACAACACATATATTTTGATTTAGGACAGGATGCCCCATTGGATCCACAATGGAAAACTTGCATCCAACCTCCTTTTGTTTACCTTTGCCTTTCCTTCTTTCCAGGTACCGAGTCGAGTATGAAACGCTGTGCAAAATAGAAGCGGACCAAAACGAATTCATCGACCAGTTCATTTTCCAGAAATAAAGAGACTGGCGGCACAAAACAGACTGGGAGGCCTTAAGCCATTCCAGAAGACCAAGCATTTAGCAATGGCCAGCTTCCAAACATTGCACAGAACTGGACCAAAGTCACTTCCCAGCAGGCCGAAAAGTGAACCTGAATGGATCCCCTCTTGATGTTGGACTCTCCCCAGCCTTAACCATCTCCGGGACTTCGGTGTTTGAGCAAAGCTGGTTTCGAGCTCGGTTCTTGCTGTAGAATTGATACGATTGACTGAGGTGTGGACGGATGCACTTAATATATTTTCTAATATTTTTTAAAAAATGTCCAGCACCACATGGCAATGTTTTGAACCAACCACCAGACTGTTCTGTATTTATACACCTCCCCTTTCCCTACTTTTTAAAGATTATTAAACAATGCTTTCCAAAAAAAAAAAATCAGGTAATAAATATTTTTTCGAAACTCCTTGCTTCCATTCCTGATTATATCCATTCGTTAGGCAATCCCTCCTAGTTGGAGGATCATGGCCTTCCAAGTGTAGTGTGTTGGCGGTGGATACGTAGATGACTGTCCGTAGGTGACTAGACAAACACCTTGGTCTCCCTACAAATGTCCCGATCCTCAAGCACTCCCACCTTCATTTGGAAAAATGCTGCACTCGCAGAGCTCAGGCGGTGTTGTATTTCAGTGTCAGTGTTGACTTTTGTGGAGAGGTGCCTGCCAAGTGAATGGAAAGGGTCAACATTTTTTAATGTTACACCACTGAGCTGTATTTCTGGCATTGCAGATGAGAAGGTTGGTGACTACTGGAAGAGCACTTTGTTTTTCTTGATGTTTAATGAAAGGCCGAGCTTCTCGTATGCTTCCGCAAAAGTGTTTTGTAGGTCTTCTTCTGAATGTGCATAGAATACGTTATCATCAGCATACTGGAGTTCTATACCAGATGTTGTTGTGATCTTGGTTTTGGCTTTCAGTCTGCTGAGGTTAAATAGCTTGCCATTTGTCCGATCAGGGGCGGCTCATCCAATACGCAAAGCAAGCGGTCGCAGAACACTTTTTTTTGCCAGGGGCGCAGAGGCACCTCTGTAAATGCCCCTTGACCGCCACTTGAGGAGCGCCCCCTCAGCTCACAACAGCCCTAGCAGTCCGGGGGGAGCCTCGGCTTTCTTAACCTTGCTGCTGGGTGATCCTCTTCCCAAGGGCCGGGCCCTTGAGCCTCTCTCATTCCTGCTCCACCCGGCCACCGGGTGCACGAGCAGAGCCGGCGCTCAATCGTTCTCCGCATTCGATCCCTTCCCCATGACCAGCTCCCTTTCCCGATCCCCCGGCGCTCCACCCGCCTCCTCTCCTCTCCCCAATCCGCGGGTGGGCCAAGGAGCGGAGCTGCTGCGCCTGGCCCGCTTCGGGTCTGGAGGCATGTCTGAAGACCCCAGCGTGCGCACCAAAAGTCGCCTCTTCTCCTGACTTTCTCTTCAGCCATTGGGACCAAGAGAGAGAGAAAGAGAGCCCCTCCGGCTGGAGGTATCTCCCACCTCCGCTCCCTCCTTTGTTTTTGCGCCTACCTTCAGGAAAGGTGGGCATCTCCACCTCTCTCTCTCTCTCTCTCTCTCTCTCGGTCCCAATGGCTGAGAAGAAAGTCAGGAGAAGAGGTGACTTTTGGTGCACACGCCGGGGTCTTCAGGCACGCCTCCGGACCCAAAGCGGGCCAGGCAAGGGAGCAAGTGCGGCAAGTGTAGTTACTGGGATGTATAGTTCACCTACAATCAAAGAGCATTCTGAACTCCACCAATGATGGAATTGAACCAAATATGGCACACAGAACTCCCACAACGAACAGAAAATATATATCAATGACTGGTTGCAGGGGGGCGCCAAAATACTGTTTGCTTACTGTTGAAAATTACCTAGGGCTGCCTCTGTGTCCGATCGATTATTTCCACTTCAGTGGGAAGCTTCCCATCAACAAGATGAAGTATCAGATCATACTTTTCCTTTCCTTTTAATTCCTCCCTTCTCCCCTTTTTCTTTCTTCCCCGGCCTCCCTTTCTATTTCTTACTTCTCTTAATCCCTTTTTATGTTTCCTTCCTTCCTTTCTCTTCCTTTCTTTTTCTTTCTTTCCTTCCCCTCAATACTTTTCCTTTCCTTTTAATTCCTCCCTTCCCTCCTTTTTCTTTCTTCCCCGACCTTCCTTTCTTTTTATTACTTCCCTTCATCCCTTTTTTATTTTTCCTTCCTTTCTCTTCGCTTCTTTTTCTTTCTTTCCCTCCCCTCAATACTTTTCCTTTCCTTTAATTCCTTCCTTCTCTCCTTTTTCTTTCCTCCCCTACCTCCCTTTCTTTTCTTACTTCCCTTCATCCCTTTTTATTTTTCCTTCCTTTCTCTTCGCTTCTTTTTCTTTCTTTCCTTCCCCTCAATACTTTTCCTTTCCTTTAATTCCTTCCTTCCCTCCTTTTTCTTTCCTCCTCTACCTCCCTTTCTTTTCTTACTTCCCTTCATCCCTTTTTATTTTTCCTTCCTTTCTCTTCCCTTCTTTTTCTTTCTTTCCCTCCCCTCAATACTTTTCCTTTCCTTTTAATTCCTTCCTTCCCTCCTTTTTCTTTCCTCCCCTACCTCCCTTTCTTTTCCTTTCTTCTCTTCCCCTCAACTGTTTTTCAATGCACTCAAGTCACAGCAAACCAATAATCCTAAATCCCATGCAAACCCAAAACAGTTCTGCTTTTCCACACACTGATAATTTTGATTTAGGAGAACATTCAGGGGAGAATGCTTCTGGAACATGGCCGGACAGCACGGAAAACTCGCAGCAACCCAGCGATTCCCGCCATTAAATCTTTCGAAAACACAATTTCAATTTAGTTTCCATTTTTTTTAATCCAGTTATTTCCATTACACATGAGGAACCAGAAAATTAAATGAGGTGTTAAAAGATGTAAATTAGAAATATCTAGCCATTATTGGAAATACAGTCCCCTTACCCACTTACGCTCCCAAAAATATCCCTACCCAGGAAGTGTTTGTGAGTCTTCCTTAGTCCTTCAGTGTGATTCTATGGTATGCTTCCACCCCAAATATAGTCAAAATATAGGGTTTGGTATTAGGTATGATTTCAAGGAGCCCCCCGTGGCGCAGTGGGTTAAACCACTGAGCTGCAGGTTCGAATCTGGTGAGCGGAGTGAGCTCCCGCTGTCAGCCCCAGCTTCTGCCAACCTAGCAGTTCAAAAACATGCAAATGTGGGTAGATCAATAGGTACCGCTCCAGCGGGAAGGTAATGGCTCTCCATGTAGTGATGCTGGCCACATGATCTTGGAGGTGTCTACGGACAACGCCAGCTCTTCAACTTAGAAATGGATATGAGCACCACGCTCCAGAGTCGGACACGACTGGACTTAATGTCAGAGGGAAACCTTTACCTATTTTTACTCATGTATGCAATGCTTCTGATATGACACAATAATATTAATATCTATTTTCTAGTCCTGAAAAAATCCATTCTTTTGTTGACCGCCCCCTGCCCCGTTATTATTTCTTTTTCCTTTTTTCCACCTGGTTGTACGAAGGGCTGAGCAACATGGTAAAAAGGAGCAGGAGCGGGACCAGCAAGTAGGGGAGATAAAAGGAGGACAGGGACAAGCGCTCGTAGAGTGTCTCGGGGCCAGGAGGCTGGGACTTGGAGAAGTCACCAAACAGGAAGTGCGACAAGATGGCTGTCACGGTGGTGGCCACGTGGCTGGCGTAGATGATGGCCGGGGTCCGGATCCACCTGCAGTTACCTGGAGAAAAGGCAGAACGGGAGAAAGATTGCCTCAAACATCCTCATATCCATTTGGAGAGCTCTGACAAGTAAAACAGTCACAAATTATTACAACGTCACAAATTCTGAGGATGCCTGCTGTAGATGTGTGTGAAACGTCAGGAGGGAATCATAGAAGTTGTGCTCCCACAGAAGTTGAGGAAGCAAGAAGCCATTTTGTTCCCTTCTGCTTCACGTAAGCCTTGTCTTAGAGGGCACTAGGAATCTAAGTGAGTGTTTAAAATTAGCTGCTGGGAGTGTTTGAGAGGCGAGGTGAGGCTAAATTATTTTAGCCAGCAGTGATTGACAGTTGCAGGGCAGCAATTAGTGGCTCATTGTTCTGGTAGTGAGTCATTCCCGTTTAACCTATATAAGCCAGGGTCTGAGCTCAAGTCGCAGTTGTGTTTTTTACAGAGGCTGGATGGCCATCTGTCAGGGGTGCTTTGAATGCAATATTCCTGCTTCTTGGCAGGGGGTTGAACTGGATGGCCCATGAGGTCTCTTCCAACTATATGATTCTAGGAATCATAAAGTTGGAAGAGACCTCCTGGGCCATCCAGTCCAACCCCATTCTGCCAAGAAGCAGGAAAATTGCATTCAAAGCACCCCCAACAGATGGCCATCCAGCCTCTGTTTAAAAGCTTCCAAAGAAGGAGCCTCCACCACACTCCGAGGCATTATTATTATCATGTCTCTTCTCAGCCTTCTCCTCTTCAGACTAAACATGCCCAGCTCTTTAAGCCATTCCTCATAGGGATTGTTCTGCAGACCCTTGATCATTTGAGTCGCACTCCTCTGGAAACATTCCAGCTTGCCAATGTCTCTCTTCAATTGTGGTGCCCAAAATCGGACACATTATTATCATCATCATCATCATATCTCTTCTCAGCCTTCTCTTCTTCAGGCTAAACATGCCCAGCTCTTTAAGCCACTCCTCATAGGGCTTGTTCTCCAGACCCTTGATCATTTGAGTTGCCCTCCTCTGGACACAATCTAGCTTGTCAAGCTCTCTCTTCGATTGTGGTGCCCAAAATTGGACACATAATAATAATAATAATAATAATAATAATAATAATAATTATTATTATTATTATTATTATCATGTCTCTTCTCAAACTTCTTTTCTTCAGACCAAACATGCCCAGCTCTTTAAGCCGCTCCTCATAGGGCTTGTTCTTCAGACCCTTGATCACTTTAGTCGCCCTCCTCTGGACACATTCCAGCTTGTCAATATCTCTCTTCAATTGTGGTGCCCTGAATTGGACACAATATTCCAGGTGTGGTCTAAACAAGGTAGAATAGAGCATGGGGAGCATGACTTCTCTGGATCTAGACACTATAGAGGCCCAAATCTCGTTGGCTTTTTTTGCCGCCACATCACATTGTTGGCTCATGTTTAACTTGTTGTCCACAAGGACCCCAAGATCTTTTTCACACATACTGCTCTCGAGCCAGGCATCCCCCATTCTGTATCTTTGCATTTCCCATGGATTCCATGGGAATCAGCGCCTTCCAAGTCACCCAGTCTTCTGTGTGCCCAGGAGGGAGTCTCTCATCTGGTATCACCCACGGATTGAGGTTCTGGGTTTGAGCCTGCCACTTTTGGACTCTCGCTTGCTGAGGTGTTGCAGTGAGTATGTCTGTAGATCTTAGAAAACTATTTCTAGATTTAAGTCGTTGATGTGCTGGCTGATACCCAAACAAGGGATGAGCTGGAGATGTCTCTGCCTTGGTCCTTTCACTATTGGCTGCTACTTCCCAGCAGATGTCAGGTGGTGCAATACTGGCTAAGCAGAGTAATTTCTCCAGTGGTGTAGGGCGCAGACACCCCGTGATAATACGGCATGTCTCATTAAGAGCCACATCCACTATTTTAGCGTGGTGAGATGTGTTCCACACTGGGCATGCATACTCAGCAGCAGAGTAGCATAGTGAAAGGGCAGATGTCTTCACTGTGTCTGGTTGTGATCCCCAGGTTGTGCCAGTCAGCTTTCGTATGATATTGTTTCTAGCACCCACGTTTTGCTTGATGTTCAGGCAGTGCTTCTTGTAGGTCAGGGCACGGTCCAGAGTGACTCCCAGGTATTTGGGTGCGCTGCAATGCTCCAGTGGGGTTCCTTCCCAGGTCATCCTCAGAGCTCGGGATACTTGTCTGTTCTTAAGGTGAAAAGCACATGTCTGTGTTTTAGATGGATTAGGGATCAGTTGGTTTTCCCTGTAATAGGCAGTAAGAGCACCTAGAGCTTCTGTTCAACCATCTCAAAGCTCCCTGTTTGAGCGGTGATGGCATAGTCATCAGCATAGATGAAACTCTCTGTCCCTTCTGGCAGTGGCTGGTCATTTGTGTAGATGTTGAACATGGATGGAGCAAGCACGCTCCCCTGAGGCAGGCCGTTCTTCTGTTTCCGCCATCTGCTTCTCTGGCCCTGGAACTCAACAAAAAAGCTCCTGTTTTGTAGCAGGTTTCCTATGAGGCGGGTGAGGTGGTCGTCCTTTGTGATATTATACATTTTTCTCAGGAGGAGGCGGTGGTTCACAGTATCATAGGCTGCTGACAGGTCTATGAAGACAGCGCCTGTGATCTGCTGCCTTTCAAAGCCATCTTCTGTGTGCTGGGTCAGGTTCAGCACTTGCGATGTGCAGCTTTTGCCTTTCCTGAAGCCAGCTTGCTGTGGAATCAGACATGGATCTATTTTTTCCATAATTCTATGCAAAATAAGTCTCTACAGAACTTTGTAAAGACGGCACAACAGGGAGATTGGTCTGTAGCTTTTTGGATCATTACGGTCTTTGCCTGGCTTCAAGATGGCGATGACTCTTGCTTTCCTCCAGATTTTGGGGATCCGACAGGATGCAGTGTTGATACCCCACTTCTCTTCCCACATTCTTGCTTAATAAATAAATAATAATAAAACTTTATTTTTACCCCGCCACCATCTCCGCAAGGGACTCGGAGCGGCTTACATGAGGCCAAGCCCAACAACACATCGATAAAACAATAAACAATAATAAAAACAACAAGCAATAAGCAAAATAAACAATCCAATTAGTATAATCCAGACATGGACAAGAACACAGAAGAATTTAAAAAACTATGGCTGGGCCAGATGCAATAGTTAAAACTTTAAATGTTTACCTTTCCAGAATGCGTAGACTGCTATAGGGAAGAAAGGCAGGTGTAAAAAGGCTTCCAGGTAAATGAACACCTTGAACCAGGGAGGAGGGTCCGCCATCAGGGGATCTTTAAAGGCAGCCGTGAAGGAGGTTAACACATCTGTCAACTGGAGAAGAAAAAAAGAATCCAGTAATTTAATTTTTTTAAAGGTTAATCGCACATATGATATGACTCCGCCCAGCTCTTTAAGCCGCTCCTCATAGGGACCGCATCTAAGAAAGTATTATTTATTTATTTATTTATTTGCAGCATTTCTGCCCCGCCGTTCTCACCCCGGAGGGGACTCAAGGCGGCTTTACGTACCGGCAACGATTCGACTAATTTACAATGTCATAACAATCTCCAGCAAGCCTGCAAAGAATGAGGACGTACTCCATCTGTGTGACAAATGGACGGTGAAGCAACAGCTCCCCTAGTGGTCAGAATACCCTCATCAAAAAGCTGGAATGTTAAGTAGCCTCTGTGTCTGTCTATAGATGTTGTGTGTCTATGGCATTGAATGTTTGCCATGTATATGTACATGGTAATCCGCCCTGAGTCCCCTGCGGGGTGAGAAGGACAGAATATAAATACTGTAAATAAATTTGTGTAGCTTGCTGTCGACCTTTGCAGCCCGAAAGACAGTTGCATCTGTGAAGTAGGAAATTTAGGTACTGCCTACGTGGGGAGTCTAATTTAACTAATTTACGATGCCATAACAATCTCCAGCAAGCCTGCAAAGAATGAGAAAGTACTCCATCAGTGTCACAAATGGACGGTGAAGCAACAGCTCCCCCGGTGGTCAGAATACCCTCATCGAAAAGCTGGAATGTTAAGTAGCCTCTGTGTCTGTCTATATATGTTGTGTGTCTATGGCACTGAATGTTTGCCATGTATATGTACATTGTAATCTGCCCTGAGTCCCCTGCGGGGTGAGAAGGGCGGAATATAAATACTGTCAATTAATAAATAACTATTTCACAAGCTCTCTAAAAGCCACATTTTCACTCTCTTGAGGAAGGTCAGGAGGGATGGGTTTGATCTAATATCCCTGGGAAGTTCCACAGCTGAGGGGCCACCACTGAGAAGGTCCTGTCTCTCGTCTCCGCCAATCGTGCCTGCGAGGGAGGAGGGACTGAGAGCAGGGCCTCCCCAGATGATCTTAAACTCCGTGGTGATTCATAGAGGGAGATATTTGGACAGATAAGCTGGGCCAGAACTGTTTAGACCTAATTGTGCTCAGTAGCAGACTGGCAGCCAGTGTTGCTCATGTAACAGGGAGGTGGTATGTTCCCTATATGCTGCTCTGGTGAGCAATCTGGCTGCCACCCATTGTAGCTTCTGAACAGTCTTCAAAGGCAGCCCTATGTAAAGCGTGCTGCAGTAGTCTATTGGGGATGTAACCACAGTACGTACTACTGCAGGGTTCCGTCCTGTTCAACATCTTTATAAATGACTTAGACGAAGGCTGAGAAGGCATGATCATCAAGTTTGCAGACAATACCAAATGGGGAGGGATAGCCAGTACTCCAGAAGATAGGATCAGAATTCAAAACGACCTTCACAGATGAGAGAGATGATTGGCCAAAACTAACAAAATGAAGTTCAACAGGGACAAACGGAAGACACTCCACTTAGGCAGAAAAATTAAAGGCAAAGATACAGAATGGGGAACGATGCCTGGCTCGAGAGAAGGACGTGTGAAAAACATCTTGGAGTCCTCATGGGCAACAAGTTAACATGAGCCAACAATGTGATGCGGAGGCAAAAAAAGCCAATGGGATTTGGGCCTCTATAGTGTCTAGATCCAGAGAAGTCATGCTCCCCATGCTCTATTCTGCCTTGGTTAGACCACACCTGGAATATTGTGTCCAGTTCTGGGCACCACAGTTGAAGGGAGATGTTGACAAGCTGGAATGTGTCCAGAGGAGGGCAACTCAAATGATCAAGGGTCTGGAGAACAAGCCCTATGAGGAGCGGCTTAAAGAGCTGGGCATGTTTAGCCTGAAGAAGAGAAAGCTGAGGGGAGACATGATAGACATGTATAAATACATGAGAGGAAGTCACAGGGAGGAGGGAGCAGGCTTGTTTTCTGCTGCCCTGGAGACTAGGACATAGAGCAATGGCTTCAAACTACAAGAAAGGAGATTCCTGAACATGAGGAAGAACTTCCTGACTGTGAGAGCCGTTCAGCAGTGGAACTCTCTGCCCCAGAGTGTGGCGGAAGCTCCTTCTTTGGAAGCTTTTAAACAGAGGCTGGATGGCCATCTGTCGGGGGTGCTTTGAATGCAATTTTCCTGCTTCTTGGCAGGGGGTTGGACTGGATGGCCCATGAGGTCTCTTACAACTCTATGATTCTACGATGGCCTTCCAAATGTAGTGACTTGGTGGTGGGTCCATAGGTGACTGTGGAGTCCTATTCTTGATCCTCATGTTCTTCCACAGTGAGGGTGTTGCCTTCCAGGTGGAAGGCAATCCCAGTCAGGGTTGCCTTGTCACATCTTCCTCTTGGCGCGTTTCTCCCTTTCATTCTCCATTTGTGCCTCTTCAAATTCCCCAGCACTGCTGGTCACAGCTGACTTCCAGTTAGCATATTGGAGTTCTATAACAGACGTTGTTGTGACCTTGGTTTTGGCTTTCAATCTGCTGAGGTTGAATGGCTTGCCACCTATCCAATACATGATTTCCACTCCGGTGGGAAGCTTCTCATCAACAAGATGATGTATCATAGTGATGAAGATGGAAAATAAGGTTGGGGCAATAACACATCCTTGTTTGACACCTGATTCCACCTGAAATGGGTCACTTTGGAAGCCATTGCTGTCCAAGATTGTTGTAATCGTGTCATCGGAGTGTGGCAGAGGCTCCTTCTTTGGAGGCTTTTAAGCAGAGGCTGGATGGCCATCTGTCGGGGGTGCTTTCAATGCAATTTTCCGGCTTCTTGGCAGAATGGGTTGGATTGGATGGCTCATGAGGTCTCTTCCAACTCTATGGTGCGTTACGATTGGAGTATCGGGTGGCAACCTGCGCTCGATGGGGTTGCACTCCCCCTGTGGACACACGTCCGCAGTCTGGGGGTCCTTCTGGATTCAGCGCAGTTCAAACTGGTGCGCCAACTGCGCCACATATAGCTTTGCCTCATTTTCTTTTGATGTTGGATCCGATGTGACCCCAACCATTCCTCCTGCTGTTCTTTTCCTCCTGATAAGGATGAATTCTTTCTGTATCGAGCTGGGAATTTGTTCGTAATGGTAAAATATTAACCGCCCAGGGTCAGAGGTCTTTCTTTAGAAAATCTATGGCCTTGGTGACATGTGATAAGAAGAACTATGGCAGGTCAACATAAGGGGCAATGAGGAAACGATGCAAAAAAACCAGTTGGTTTTCATGCTCAGTTCAATAGGATTGTGCTGGGCAGAGAGAACCAGTCTCTAACTATTTATAGGGGTCAACCAACAGTTTAAATTCACATATAAATACCTTGCATTATTTCCACGTATGCTTTTGGGTCTGCATGCCCCAGGGCGCATCTACACTGTGGAATTGATGCAGTTTGGCACCACTTAAACTGCCATGGTTCAAAGCTATGGAATGGTGAGAGTTGTAGTTTGGGGAGGAACTTTGCGCCATGGTAGTTCATAGAATCCTAGAGTTGGAAGAGACCTCATCGGCCATCCAGTCCAACCCCATTCTGCCAAGAAGCAGGAAAATCAAACTCAACAGATGGCCATCCAGCCTCTGTTTAAAAGTTTCCAAAGAAGGAGCCTCCACCACACTCCGGAGCAGAGAGTTCCACTGCTGAACAGCTCTCCCAGGAAGTTCATAGAATCATAGAGTTGGAAGAGACCTCATGGGCCATCCAGTCCAACCCCCATTCTGCCAAGAAGCAGGAAAATTGCATTCAAAGCACCCCCAACAGATGGCCAAACAGCCTCTTTATAAAAGCTTCCAAAGAAGGAGCCTCTACAACACTCCGAAGCAGAGAGTTCCACTGCTGAACAGCTCTCACAGTCAGGAAGTTCTTCCTAATGTTCAGGTGGAATCTCCTTTCCTGTAGTTAGAAGCCATGGCTCCATTGAGTCCTAGTCTTCAGGGCAGCAGAAAACAAGCGTGCTATCTCCTCCCTATGACTTCCTCTCACGTATTTATACATGGCTATCATGTCTCCTCTCAGCCGTCTCTTCCTCAGGCTAAGTATGTCCAGCTCTTTAAGCTGCTCCTCATAGGGCTTGTTCTCCAGACCCTTGATCGTTTTAGTTGCCCTCCGCTGGACAAGTTCAAAGCTTATCAAAGTGTGTTGTTGAAGGCTCACTGGGTTGCTGTGAGTTTCCCGGGCTGCCTGGCCAAGTTCGAGAAGCATTCTCTCCTGACATTTCACCCACATCTATGGCAGGCATCCTCAGAGGTTGTGAAGTCTGTTGGAAACTAGGAAAATGGGGTTAATATATCGGTGGAATAATGCCCAGGGTGGGAGAAAGAACTCTACTCTGCTTGAGACAATTGTTGCAATTGGTCACACTGAATAGCTTTGCAGCTTCAAAACCTGGCTGCTTCCTGCCTGGGGGAATCCTTTGTTGGGAGGTATTAGCAGGCCCTGATTAATTCTTTTCTGTTTTTTGAGTGTTGTTATTTATTTACTGTCCTGATTTTAGAGTTTTTAAAATCCTGGCTGCCATTCAGTGCTAATCAAGGTGTCCCAACAGACCTCACAACCTGAGGATACCTGCCATAGATGTAGGCGAAACGTCAGGAGAGAGTGCTTCTGGAACATGGCCAGACAGCTTGGAAAACTCACAGCAACCCAGGTATCAAAGTGCATTTATTCTACAGTGTGAATGCACTCCTAGATTTCTTTTAAAACATTTTTTTTCCTTTGGGAATGACTTACTTGGGGAGGATAAAATCCAGGGAGAAGAGGCTGCAGATCCACCAGCAAAGTGATGGGGATGTGGGTGAAGAAATAGAAGAAGAAGAGCCACTCCAGGAACCTCGTGGCAGCCATGGCAAGGGAAGGACTTCTGCAGCCAGAGCAGACCACTCTCCTCCAGCTCCCACTGGCTCTTCCGGGGTGGGCGGGGCTTCATCCCTTAAGCCCCGCCCACCTCTTAAAGGGCCCAGCCCCTCTTTGGAATTCCTTTTCAAAATTCCACTCACTTCAAAGTAAACACTGTGAAACAGTCAATCATTCTACAACTCTTCTGTTGCAGTGTTCCCTTCCCCAAACATGTATGCACCCTTCCTATATGTATTTTAAAGTGATTTAATCAAATGGTATGTTTAATTTTATCTTAATAATTACATATTGTGGATTTTACATTTCATTGCTGAGCCGCTTAATAATCTATATAAATAAAAATATAATGGGTCGTTGTAGGTTTTTTCGGGCTATATGGCCATGTTCTAGAGGCATTCTCTCCTGACGTTTCGCCTGCATCTATGGCAAGCATCCTCAGGGGTAGTGAGGTCACTACCTCTGAGGATGTAGGCGAAACATCAGGAGAGAATGCCTCTAGAATATGGCCATATAGCCCAAAAAACCTTACAACAACCCAGTGATTCCAGCCATGAAAGCCTTCGACAATACAAAAGTTTAATGTTCTTTTATGGGCTCAACAGAACTCAAAAACCACTGGACGAACTGACATGAAATTTGGACAAAATGCACCTAACAGTCCAACGAGTGTCCTTCACCCCTAAACACACACACACACACACAAACAATGCCAGCGGAACAGACTTAAAAAACCCCAAAATACACCATATATACATATACAAATACATTCATATATATATATATACACATTCACACACACATATATGCACAAACAGACACAAATATACACATATACACATACATACACACATATATACATAGGTAAAGGTTGTCCCCTAACATTGAGCCCAGTCGTGTACGACTCCGGGGGTTGGTGCTCATCTCCATTTCTAAGCCGAAGAGCCGGCGTTGTCCATAGACACCTCCAAGGTCATGTGGCCAGCATGACTGCACGGAGCGGCGTTACCTTCCCACCGGAGCAGTACCTATTGATCTATTTATTTATTTACTGTATTTGTATACCGCCTTCCTCAGCCAATTGGCAACTCAAGGCGGTTTCCAAGAAATCAGTATACATAAAACATAATAGATAAAAAACATTAAACAGTATAAGACATCACAAAAGCAATAAAAACAACATCATCAGCATCTCATTATTCTCAAGCATTGTCCAATTCCATTGTCAGGTCATTCGATTTCCTATATTCGCTACTCTATTTGTAAACGCTTGCTACTCACATTTGGATGTTTTTGAACTGCTAGGTTGGCCGAAGCTGGGGCTGACAGAGGAAGCTCATGCCGCTCCCCGGATTCGAACCTGCAACCTTTCGGTCATCAAGCTCAGCATCTCAGTGGTTTAACCCACTGCGCCACTGGGGACTCCCTACATATATAGTATACATATTTACACACATATACATATACATATACATATGGCGTGGGCTGGTCCATGGAGTCACGAAGAGTCGGAGACGACTGAACGAATGAACAACAACACATATGAACATGCACACATACATACATATACACATGCACACACATATACACAAATATGCATATAGACAAGCACACATATACACAATATGCATGTATATATATAAACACAAATATATCCACATTTATACATACACACACACACACATATATGCACAAATATATACACACACAAAACACATATACACAGACTGGGCCACAGCAACGTGTGGCAGGGGACGGCTAGTAATTTATAATATTTCTTCTTCTTTGCTCATGCTGTTGTTCCTTCTATGCCATTCAAGTTGTTTCCAATTTCTAGTGACCCAATCACGAGGTTTCCTTTGCAAGATTGGTTCAAATCTTGCAACCACTCTCCACCCACTTGCCCAAGACCACACTCTCACGTTAAGAAGTCCAAGGCAGGTTTGGTAGCCAAAATCATGGATGTTGATAGGAAGTGACAGATGTAGACGCATTTCACTTTTGAGGACTGAATTATTACCCAAGTTCTATCATCTTAAGGGCTGCTTTCTCCCTTCTCCAGCTCACTTCGATCTTTACCTGGCTCTCTCCATAGAACATTTCCACAGCAATACTCTGGCCTTCTTTGAGGTAGCCTTTGTATCTATCTACTGCCCTTTGGTGGTTGCATCTGAGCACTGCATTTATCAATGGTTCTCAACCTTTGGTTCTCTGGGTGTTTTGGACTTCAACTCTCAGAAATCCCAGTTTACCAGCTGTTAGGAATTGTGGGAGCTGAAGTCCAAAACATCTGGAGGACCAAAGGTTGAAAACCACTGGCACACATATATACCTATGTTTTTTGGTGGCTCTGGCTCTGAATGGGGTGAATTTTAACTTCAAACCCCATCAGTATTTTAAGTTGAACAACAAAGGTTATGTGCATCACGTTTGGTCCAGATCCACCAAGCCATGCAGGAGCCTTTGCAGAACAAGCTTACATATATACATATACACACAAACACATAAGTGTGTAAGTTTCGTTGAATTCCAGGGTCAGAGAAACAGATGGCAAAAATGGAAGAACAGTGTGCCTTATGGGAGCGTGCTTGCTCCATCAATATTTAACATTGACACAAATTGTAGTGAATTTTATGATCTATGTTGTATTTTTGGTGTGTAGCTCTAGGTTGCAATATGGCTGAAAGGGAAGAATAGGCTCAAATAGGGTAGCAACAGTGAAGGCAGGATTAATTTGCATATGTGAAGCCGATTGGTTGTATGCAGATAAGAGTATGCCAGGATTTGAAAAGGTCACTTACAGAACTGAATGTTCTAAAGGGGTGGAGTCAAGTTTGAAAGAAGCAGTTAGAGTTTGTTAGTTAAAAAAAGTGGGAGCAGTTAGGAACCTCGGTTAGAGAGACACAAACGTAACCGTAAAGCATTGGAACCAGAAGCTATAAATAAACTTTGTTACTTGGTTGCTTACCGGAGTGTCTCAAGCCTGTGATATATAGCACAAAGGTTTAACAGCTCACAAGAAAGCCCCAGCCAATTTAAAAGGGAAACTGCAGTAATACAAGGCAGTAAAGGGATTTAGAAAGGAAATTCTTTTTCCCCTCACTGAGTCAAGAAGAAAGGCACCTGTAAAAGGACAGAAACAATACGTCCCAGGTATTAAAGTAGCGACAGAAAACTACATATGTGGTGTGGCATCACGTATTCAGTTATGTGCGATGTTACGCCCCACACAAATGATCAGCCACTGGCAGAAAGGACAGAGAGTTTGATCTATGCTGATGATCATGCCATCACCACTCAAGCAGGGGGCTTTGAAATGGTTGAACAGAACCATTTCAAAGTGCTCTTCCTGCCTATTACGGGGAAAACCAGCTGATTCCTAATCCATCTAAAATGCAGACATGTGCTTTCCATCTTAAGAAGACAAGCAACAACATGTGAGTGTGGAGAAGAGCAAACTGCAGATTACCTACTACAATGCAACCTGAGCCTGCCGCATGCCCAGGTTGTGTCAGTCAGCTTTTGGATATTATTTCTAGCACCCACTTTTTGCTTGATAGTCAAGCAGTGCTTCTTGCAAGTCAGAGCACGGACCAGAGTGACTCCCAGGTACTTGGGTGTGCTGCAATGCTCCTGTGGGATTCCTTCCCAGGTAATCATCAGGGAGTTTCGGAAAAACATATATCTCTGTTTTATTGACTATTCTAAAGCCTTTGACTGTGTGGATCATAATAAATAGGAAACCTGCTACAAAACAGGAGCTTTTTTGTTGAGTTCCAGGGTCAGAGAAGCAGATGGTGGAAACAAAAGAACGGCCTGCCTCAGGGGAGTGTGCTTGCCCCATCAATGTTCAACATCTACACAAATTACCAACCACTGCCAGAAGGGACAGAAAGCTTCATCTATGGTGATGATCGGGCCATCACTGCTCAAGCAGGGCGCTTTGAGATGGTTGAACAGAAGCTCTCCGAAGCTCTAGGTGCTCTTACTGCCTATTACAAGGAAAAACAGCTGATTCGTAACCCATCTAAAACACAGACATGTGCTTTTTACCTTAAGAACAGACAAGCACCCCGAGCTCTGAGGATGACCTGGGAAGGAATCCCACTGGAGCATTGCAGCACACGCAAATACCTGGGAGTCACTCTGGACTGTACTCTGACCTATAAGAAGCACTGCCTGAATATCAAGCAAAAAGTGAGTGCTAGAAACAATATCATATGAAAGCTGACTGGCACAACCTGGGGATCACAACCAGACACAGTGAAGACATCTGCCCTTGCGCTTGGCTACTCTGCTGCTGAGTATGCATGCTGAGTGTGGAACAGTGTGGAAGCTGGGGTTAACAGCAGGAGCTCACCCTGTTCCCCGGATGGAGATGAGCACCAACCCCCAGAGTCAGACACAACTGGACTTAATGTCAGGGGGAAACCTTTACCTTTTTTTACTTATGTACTAGCCGTCCCCTGCCATGCGTTGCTGTGATCCAGTCTGGTGATCTGGAAAATAAAGGAATGGTTTCTAATACATCTAATTCCTTTATGCTTGTGGGTAAACAGTATTCCTTGTTGTTTCTATGTCGGTGTTGATGTGGAGATTGTCTGGTTTTCCTTGTATGGAACATGCAATATATCATAGTCCTTCTTTAGGGGTCCCTTTAAAATCTATGATACTATCTCTCTCTGTGTGTGTGAATCATATCTATCTATCTATATCTATGGCAGGATGGCTCTTTGTTGGGAGGGCTTTGATTAAGTTTTCTTGCCCTGGTGAAGGGAATTGGACTGTATGGCCTTAAGTATTCCGTTGGTCATGGGGGTTCTGTGTGGGAAATTTGCCCAAATTTGGTGTGATTTCGTGCATTGGTTCTTTTGTTTTTAAGGTACTCATTATGCACAGAGCATTTTTATATATAGACTAGCTTGGGGACCCAGCGCTGCCCGGGTTATTTGAGAAAGGAATTGTGTATCAAGGTTGGTCTTTATCAGTTATTTATATGGCTTGCAGTGGTCTCAGGAAGTTAGTGAAGGTACTGCGAGTGCCATCATCTGTGGTCCATCCTCCTCCAAACTGCACCAGAATGGAGAGTGGGTCATGGGGGCTCTGTGTGCTAAGTTTTATTCTTGATCAATCATTGGATGAGGGTCACAGTGGTCTCAGAAAGTGAGTTTAGGTACTGCAAGTCCCATCCTCCATAGTCTGTTCTCCCCCAAACCTCACCAGAATGTCGAGTTGGCCAAGGGGATTCTCTGTGCCAAGTTTGGTCTTTCTTGGTATTTGGATAAGTATTGCTGTAGTTTCAGGAAGTGAGTGAAGGTACAAGAAGTCCCATCATCCATCGTCCGTCCTCCTCCAAACAGCATCAGGATGTAGAGTGGGTCATGGGGGCTTATGTGCCAAGTTTGGTCTTGATCAGTCCTTGGCGAGGGTCTCAGTGGTCTCAGGAAGTGAGTGAAGTGACTGAAAGTCCCATCACCCATTGTCAAATTCTTCCAAACCGCACCAGGATGTAGAGTGGGTCATGTGGGCTCTCTGTGTAAATTGTGGTCCTGATCCATCATTGTTGGCAGTTGTAATGGTCTTAGGAAGGGAGTGCAGGTATTGCAAGTCCCATCGTCCATGGTGCATCCTCCTCCAAACCGCACCAGGATGTAGAATGCATCATGGAGACTCAGTGTGCCAAGTTTGGTCTTTATCGGTAATTGGATGAGGGTTGCAGTGGTTTCAGGAATTGAGCAAAGGTACTGCAAGTCCCATAATCCATGGTCCATCCCCGGCCAAACCACACCAGGATGTAAAGTGGGTCATGAGAGGTCTATGTGCCAAGTTTGGTCCTGATCAGTCATTGGATGAGGTTAACAGCGATCTCAGAATGTGAGTGATGGTACTGCAAGTCCCAACATCCATGGTTCATCCTCCTCCAAACTGCAGTAGGATGTAGAGTGGGTCACGGGGGCTCTGTGTGCCAAGTTTCGTCTGACCCAGCCCCTGGCCTTTTCCTTTCCATCCATCCATCCATCCATCCATCCATCCATCCATCCATCCATCTATCTATCTATCTATCTATATCTATGGCTGGATGGCTCTTTGTGAGGAGGACTTTGATTACATTTTCTTGCCCTGATGAAGGGAGCTGGATTGGATGGCCTCAAGTATTTTCTGTTGGTCTTGGGGGTTCTGTATGGGAAGTTTTCCCTGATTCTGTCATTCGTGGGGTTCAGAATGCTCTTTGATTGGAGGTGAAGTGTGACTTCCAGTGACTACAACTCCCAAATGTCAAGGTCTATTTCCCCCAAACTCTATCTGTGTTCATATTTGGGTGTATTGAGTGCTTGTGGCAAGTTTGGTCCAGATCCATCATTGTTTGAGTCTGTAGTGGTCTCTGGATGTAGGTGAACTACAACTCCAAAACTGAAGGTCAATGGCCCACCAAACCCTTCCAATATTTTCTGTTGGTCATGGGAGTCCTGTGTGGGAAGTTTGGTTCAATTCCATCGTTGGTAGAGTCCAGAATGTTCTTTGATTATAGGTGAACTATAAATCCCAGTAACTACAACTCCCAAATGACAAAATCATGATGGTTACTCCTTGCGTTGTGAGACATTTTGTTGCCAAATGTGGTGTGATTTCGTTGACTTGTTCTTTTGTTTTTAAGGCACTCATTATGCACAGAGTATTTTTATGGAAGAGACCCCCAAGGGCCATCTAGTCCAGCCCCTTCTGGCATAAGGGAAAAGCACAATCAAACCACTCCTGAGAGATGGCCATTCAGCCTCAGTATAATACTACTGCTAGTATTATTTATTATTATTATTATTATTATTATTATTATTATAGAAGAATCCTAGCATAGAAGAGACCTGAAAGGGCCATCCAGACCAGCCCCTTTTGGGAAATGGGAGAAGCACAATCTAACCACTCCTGAGAGATAGTATAACAACAACAACAACAACAACAATAATAATAGTAGTAGTCCACTTACATCTGGAGAACACTGTGAACCAAAACAAAAATGGCCAAAATTGAACACGGTGGAGTTTGGGGAAGACCTTGACATTTGGGAGTTGCTTGTGGGGGGCGATGGGCCGTTCACTCTTTCACCCCACGTAGGACAGAAGGGGAAAGAAGGGAGGGAAAGACAGAAGATAAGGGGAAGAAGGAAACGAAGGAAGGAAGGAAGGAAAGAAGGAAGGGGAAGGGTAGGAGGGAGGAGAAACAGAAAGGGAAGGAAGGGAAGGAAGGAGAAGATAACAGAAAGAAGGAAAGGAAGGAAGGACAGAAGATAAGGTGAAGAAAGGAAGAATGGAAAGGAAAGGTAGGACAGAAGGGGAAAGAAGGAAAGGAAAGGGAAAGGAAGGAAAGGGAAGGGAGGGAGGAAGGAAACAAAGAACAGAAGATAAAGTAAAGTAAAGGAAGGAAGGAAGGAAGGAAGGAAGGAAGGAAGGAAAGGGAAGGGTAGAAGGGAGGAGAAACAGAAAGGGAAGGGAAGGAAGGGGAGAAGATAACAGAAAGAAGGAAAGGAAGGAAGGACAGAAGATAAGGTGAAGAAGGGAAGAATGGAAAGGAAAGGTAGGACAGAAGGGGAAAGAAGGAAAGGAAAGGGAAGGGAAGTGAAGGGAGGAAGGAAACAAAGAACAGAAGATAAAGTAAAGGAAGGAAAGAAGGAAGGAAGGAAGGAAGGAAGGAAGGAAGGAAGGAAGGAAGGAAGGAAGGAAGGGGAAGGGTAGGAGGGAGAAGAAACAGAAAGGGAAGGGAAGGAAGGGGAGAAGATAACAGAAAGAAGGAAAGGAAGGAAGGACAGAAGATAAGGTGAAGAAGGGAAGAATGGAAAGGAAAGGTAGGACAGAAGGGGAAAGAAGGAAAGGAAAGGGAAGGAAAGGGAGGGAGGGAGGAAACAAAGAACAGAAGATAAAGTAAAGGAAGGAAGGAAAGACAGAGGATAAGGGGAAGAAGGGAAGGAAGGAAGGAAGGAAGGAAGGAAGGAAGGAAGGAAGGAAGGAAGGAAGGAAGGAAAGAGGAGGGGAGGGAGGAAAAACAGGAGATAAGGGAAGGAAGGATCAGAGCACTGTGGCTGCTACGGGGAAGCGGGGGGTGAAAGAGCCTCCTCATCGTCTTCCTTCCTGTCTTTCTTTCTATGAGAAGGAACGAACATTTGATGTGAAATATATATTAAATTCTATTGCATGAGGAGAAGCCAATGGAGGCGGGGAAAGCAAGTGGGCAGAGAAAGGAGGACTGTTGAGCCGAGGAGAGAGAGAGAGACGATGGAGGAGCTCTCCTGCGCGCGTGCACCCTCCCCATGCCTGTGCGCATGCTCCGTGTTGTTTTGAATTTGTGAGTTTGTTTTGGTGTGTATTTGAATTTTGATGATTGTTGGTCATACCTTGGGGTATGAGGCATTAGAAGGCCAAATTTGGTGATATTTGGTCCTGTAGTTTTTCCGTTTTTGAACCACTCACGACGACGTTAACCTTTATATATATATAGATATCTATTCTCTAGTCCTGAAACAAGCCTTTCTTTTGTTGACTCTCCCCACTATTATTTCTTTTTCCTTTTTTCCACCTGGTTGTACGAAGGGCTGAGCAGCATAGTAAAAAGGAGCAGGAGTGAGACCAGCATATACTGGAAATAAATGGAGGCCAGGGTCAAGCGCTCGTAGAGTGTCTCGGGGCCAGGAGGATGGGACTTGGAGAAGTCGCCAAACAGGAAGTGCGACAAGATGGCCGTCACGACGGTGACCACGTGGCTGGCGTAGATGATGGCCGGGGTCCGGATCCACCTGCAGTTACCTGGACAAAAGGCAGAACGGGAGAAAGATTGCCTCAAACATCCCCAAAATCCATTTTGAGAGCTCTGACAAGTAAAACAGTCACAAATTATTACAACCTCACAAATTCTGAGGCTGCCTGCCGTAGATGTGCGCGAAACGTCAGGAGGGAATCATAGAAGTTGTGCTCCCACAGAAGTTGAAGCAAGAAGCCATTTTGTTCCGTTCTGCTTCAGGTAAGCCTTGTCTTAGAGGGCACTAGGAATCTGAGTGAGTGTTTAAAATTAGCTGCTGGGTGTGTTTGCTTTATTTGAGAGGCGGGGCGAGGCTAAATTCTTTTAGCCAGCAGTGATTGACAGTTGCAGGGCAGCAATTAATAGCTCATTGTTCTGGCAGTCAGTCATTCCCGTTTAACCTATATAAACCAGGGTCTGAGCTCAAGTGGCAGTTGTGTTTTTAACAGAGGCTGGATGGCCATCTGTCAGGGGTGCTTTGAATGCAATATTCCTGCTTCTTGGCAGGGGGTTGGATGGGATGGCCCATGAGGTCTTTTCCAACTCTATGATTCTATGAATCATAAAGTTGGAAGAGACCTCATGGGCCATCCAGTCCAACCCCATTCTTCCAAGAAGCAGGAAAATTGCATTTAAAGCTCCCCCAACAGATGGCCATCCAGCCTCTGTTTAAAAGCTTCCAAAAAAGGAGCCTCCACCACTCTCTGGGACAGAGAGTTCCACTGCTGAACAGCTCTCACAATCAGGAAGTTCTTCCTAATGTTCAGATGGAATCTTCTTTCTTGTAGTTTGAAGCCATTGCTCCATTGCGTCCTAGTCTCCAGGGCAGCAGAAAACAAGTTCGCTCCCTATGACTCCCCGTCACGTATTTATTGTCAGGATTAATTTACTTATATATGTGTTTAAATGTGCTTCTATGTATTTCCCAGATGGATTCCACTGTGTATTATAAATGAGGTGCAGAATGTTTATTCCATGAGGCTGTGATTATATAACCTTGAGAGAAGTGAGATAATGTTTGCTCTTGCTGGGAACAAAAGGGAGTAACTAGTCTCAGCAAGAAAGAGATAAGCAGATGTGAAGAGACTTTCGTTTTGACTAGTTCTTGTATTGTAGCTCGCTGTAGTGAGATGTGTCTTTCGAATGTGCTTAGTAAAACTTAGTTTCTTTTGTAACTGAAAGGTTGCAGAGTCCTTATTTTACAACACAGTGTCTGCTGATCTAGCAATCCTTCTGCTGTGCACCACCAAACTCTGACATGTATGAATTATAGCGAGAAGGGCGACTAAAATGATCAAGGGTCTGGAGAACAAGCCCTATGAGGAGCGGCTTAAGGAGCTGGGCATGTTTAGCCTGAAGAAGAGAAGGCTGAGAGGAGATATGATAGCCATGTATAAATATGTGAGGGGAAGCCTCAGGGAGGAGGGAGCAAGCTTGTTTTCTGCTGGCCTGGAGACTAGGACGCGGAACAATGGCTTCAAACTACAAGAGAGGAGATTCCATCTGAGCATTAGGAAGAACTTCCTGACTGTGAGAGCCGTTCAGCACTGGAACTCTCTGCCCCAGAGCGTGGCGGAGGCTACTTCTTTGGAAGCTTTGAAACAGAGGCTGGATGGCCATTTGTCAGGGGTGCTTTGAATGCAATTTTCCTGCTTTTTGGCAGAATGGGGATGGACTGGATGGCCCATGAGGTCTCTTCCAACTCTTTGATTCTATGATTCTATGTCTCATTTCATGGCTATCATATCACTGGAGCCCCCGGTGGTGCAGTGGGTCAAATCACTGAGCTGCTAAACTTGTTCGCAGGTTCGAATCCGAGGAGCGGTGTAAGCTCCTGCTGTCAGCCCCAGCTCCTGCCAACCTAGCAGTTCGAAAACATGCAAATAGGTACCGCTCTAGCTGTAAGGTAACAGCGCTCCATGCAGTCATGCTGGCCACATGACCTTGGAGGTGCCTACGGACAACACTGGCTTAGAAATGGAGATGAGCACCACACCTCAGAGTCGGTCACGACTGGACTTAATGTCAGTGGAAAGCCTTTACCTTTAGTTATCATGTCTCTTCTCAGCCTTCTCTTCTTCAGGCTACACATGCCCAGCACTTTAAGCCGCTCCTCATAGGGCTTGTTCTCCAGACCCTTGATCATTTGAGTCGCCCTCCTCTTGACACAGCTTGTCAATATCTCCCTTCAATTGTGGTGCCCAAATTTGGACACAATATTCCAGGTGTGGTCTAACCAAGGCAGAATAGAGCATGGGGAGCATGACTTCCGTGGATCTAGACACTATAGAGGCCCAAATCCCGTTGGTTTTTTTTTTGCCGCCGCATCACATTGTTGGATCATTGTTGGCTCATGTCAAGATCTTTTTCACATGTACTGCTCTCGAGCCATGCGTTCCCCCATTCTGTCTCTTTGCATTTCCCATGGATCCCATAGCCTTGAGCCATGACAGTCCAGTAGGTGTCAAGCTGCCTTCATTTGACAGTGTTGATGCCCCGCTTCTCTTCCCGCATTCCCGCTTACCTTTCCAGAATGCGTAGACTGCTATAGAGAAGAAAGGCAGGTGGAAAAATGCTTCCAGGTAAATGAACGCCTTGAACCAGGGAGGAGGGTCCGCCATCAGGGGATCTTTAAAGGCGGCCGTGTAGGAGGTAAACACATCTGTCAACTGGAGGAGAAAAAAATAACCCTGTCATTTAATTATTTTAAAGGCTAATTGCACATATGATATGACTCCACCATATTGGCAAGACCGCATCTAAAAAAGTATTATTTATTTACGGCATTTCTGCCCTGCTTTACGCACGGGGAACGATTCAATGCCTTAAAACACAATGTACACTTAAATAAATATTAAAACAGAACTTTAAAAGTACATTAAAAACAATTGAAACATTTAGAAACAAGACATTCAGAGTTAAACACATAATCCACGAGCGCAATCCGGCCCATTCCAATGGTCATTGCATATTGTTCCAAGTCTATCTGTGGCACAGCCGGCTGGGAGTCAGCTGCATTAAGATCACTACTGACTGAAAGGTCATGAGTTCCAAGCCAGCCTGGGTCAGAGTGAGTGTCCGACCAATTTGTGTAGCTTGCTGTCAACCTTTGCAGCCCGAAAGACAGTTGCATCTGTCAAGTAGGCAATTTAGGAGGCGCAGTGGGTTAAAGCACTGAGCTGCTGAGCTTGTTGATCGAAAGGTCGCAGGTTCGATTCCGGGGAGCGGCGTGAGCTACCGCTGTCAGCCCTAGCTTCTGCCAACCTAGCAGTTCGAAAACATGCAAATGTGAGTAGATCAATAGGTACCGCTCCGGCGGGAAGGTAACGGCGCTCCATGCAGTCATGGCGGCCACATGACCTTGGAGGTGTCTACGGACAACGCTGGCTCTTCGGCTTAGAAATGGAGATGAGCACCACACCCCAGAGTCAGACATGACTGGACTTAATGTCAGGGGACTACCTTTACCTTTACCTAATTTAACTAATTTACGATTGTGACGATGTGTAAGTTTTATTCTTTGGTTATGTGTAGTTTGGACAGTGGTTTAGGGATGGTAAGTATGGGAGATTATATTTTGTTAGAGATGGTGGCTAGTGGCTTGAGCTGAGTTGCCATAGCAACGGGGGCAGAGCCAACTATCACTTCACGGTGCAGCTTTTTGAAAGTGGCAGTCTGTGGCCGGTGAGCTACAGGAAGGGACTGATTTCTCTAGTGGGAGAAACAGGGAATTAGTCAGTACGCCAGCTAGCTACTGAGTGAACTGAATCTTTTGGTGGAGATTCAGGGAATGTGTCTGTAGCCAGTGTGCTATAGGGAAGGACTGAATCTCTTGGTGGAGATTCAGGGAATCAATTGGTGACCAAGTGGTTGCAGAGAAGGACCTGGTACAGGGGGTTGTTGATTCTGAATTAAGAATCAAGGTTTGGCTGGGTTTAAGCCTGTTGTGCCAGCTGTGAAACCTTATGAAGTGTTTGCCTGAGTTTACTCATGAAACCTTTCCAATGTATCCATCAAGATTTGTGCCTCTTTTGAAGAACAGTTATACATTGTTATACTCCTGTTAAAATAAACTTGTTACTGTTTTCCTCAAGCCTTGCCTGATACAGTTGCTCCTAAGTTGAACAGCCTACAATAATAAAGTCAAGCCAAGAAAGTAAACGCTACGCTATCAAGTGAATAAAGCCTTCTGTAATTAACAGTCCCTTTATAAAATAGCTCCTAGGTTGATATTGATCGTTGCCCGGCTTCCCTCATAGATTAGGTGGCAGTGGGTGCTTTACCACGCGCACCTTCACAATTGGTGGCATTCGGTGGCATTAAAACGGTCATCGTTACAATTGGTGGCAGCAGTTTAACGACTCCTTCACATTTGGTGGCAAGCGACGGGATTCGTGTAACATCTGATTTAGTGCCTAAGGTTGCCTAAAGGGAAAAATCCTGAGGTAAAAGTTGGAGCCAAAGATGGCGGCTAAAAAGCAAGGCAAAGTAACAAAGGAGGTTGAGGCTTATCAAGAAGAGGGAAGCTCAGACTCAGACCAAACTCCTATGTCTGAGTTACAGTATAAATATCAGATAGAGTTAAGGAAATTGGAAATTGAGGCACAGGACAGGGCAAGACAGGCAGAAATGGAAGCCCAAAAGAGACAGGCAGAAATGGAGTTTGAGGAGAGGGAAAAAAATCAGGCAGGCGGATCTAATTTCCCCGGGGAGTGAATTCCACAGGTCAGGAGGGAGGGGTTTGAGCTAATATCCCTGGGGAGGGAGTTCCACATCTGAGGGGCCACCACTGAGAAGGTACTTTCTGGTTTCCGCCAATCGTGCCCGTGAGAGAGGCAGGACTGAGAACAGTGCCTCCCCAGATGATCTTAAATTCCGTGGTGTTTGGACAGATAAGCTGGGCCAGAACTGTTTAGCACTTTATAGGCTAAAGCCAGCACTTAGAATTGCGCCCAGTAGCAAACTGGCAGCCAGTGGAGTTCACGTAACAGGGAGGTGGTATGTTCCCTGTATGCTGCTCTGGTGAGCAATCTGGCTGTCACCCATTATAGCTTCTGAACACTCTTCAAAGGCAGCCCTGTGTTGAGCGTGTTGCAGTAGTCTATTGGGGATGTAACCAGAGTACGTACTACAGTGGCGAAGTCTGACTTCCCAAGGTACAGGCGCAACTGACAAGCACGCTTTAATTGTGCACATGCTCCCCTGGCCACTGCCGAAACCTGGAGTTCCAGGCTCAACAATGAGTCCAAAGTATGTCCTCTCTAGGCATTTCCTAGGTCCTCCAGTGTGACTTTATGGTATGCTTCTGCCAAAATAGGATTCACTCTTATCAGGATTTTCCTTTTCACTTGCCGATACAGGGCACGTCCTATAAAGGGGTCGCACAAGGTTCTATTCCCTTGTGCTTTTCAATATTTACATGGAACTGCTGGGCGACATCATCCAGAGTTTTGGAATTGGGTGCCATCTCTATGCAGATGGCACACACAACTCTATGACTCTTTTCCACTGAACTCCAAGGAAGCTCGCCAGATCCTGGATGAGTGCCTAGCAGCTGTGATGGACTGGATGAGCTGAGGCTGAATCCAGAATCCTAGAGTTGGAAGAGACCTCGTGGGCCATCCAGTCCAACCCCATTCTGCCAAGAAGCAGGAAAATTGCATTCAAAGCACCCCCGACAGATGGCCATCCAGCCTCTGTTCAAAAGCTTCCAAAGAAGGAGCCTCCACTACAAACTTGCGCCTCATTTTCTTTTGATGTTGGATCCGACGTGACACCAACCATTCTTCCCACTGTTCTTTTCCTCCTGATAAGGATGAATTCTTTCTGTATCGAGTAGGGAATATCTTCGTAATGGTAAAATATTAACCGCCCCGGGACAGAGGCCTTTCTTTAGAATATTTATGGCCTTGGTGGCGTGTGATAAGAAGAACCACGGCAGGTCAACATAAGGGGCAATGAGGGAATGATGTGAAAAAACCAGTTGGTTTTCATGCTCAGTTCAACAGAATTGTGCTGGACAGAGAGAACCAGTCTCTAAGTATGTGTAGGGGTCAACCAACAGTTTAAATTCACATATAACTACCTTGCATTATTTCCACATATGATTTTGGGTCTACATGCCCCAGGATGCACCTATACTGTGGAATTGATGCGAATTAGCACCACTGTTGGTTTGACCCCTACACAACTGCCATGGCTCAAAGCTATGGAATGGTGGGAGTTGTAGTTTGGGGAGGAACCTCGAGCCATGATAGTTCATAGAATCATAAAATCATAGAGTTGGAAGAGACCTCATGGGCCATCCAGTCCAACCCCATTCCGCCAAGAAGCAGGAAAATTGCATTCAAAGCACCCCCGACAGATGGCCATCGAGCCTCTGTTTAAAAGCTTCCAAAAAAGGAGCCTCCACCCCTCTCCGGGGCAGAGAGTTCCACTGCTGAACAGCTCTCACAGTCAGGAAGTTCTTCCTCATGTTCAGGTGGAATCTCCTTTCTTGTAGTTTGAAGCCATTGTTCTGTTGCATCCTAGTCTCCAGGGTAGCAGAAAACAAGCTTGCTCCCTCCTCCCTATGACTCCCCGTTACATATTTATACATGGCTATCATGTCTCCTCTCAGCCTCCTCTTCTTCAGGCTAAACATGCCCAGCTCTTTAAACTGCTCCTCATAGGGCTTGTTCTCCAGACCCATGATCACTTTAGTCACCCTCCTCTGGACAAGTTCAAAGGTTATCAAACTGTGTTGTCGAAGGCTTTCGTGGCCAAAACCACTGGGTTGCTGTGAGTTTCCCGGGCTGCCTGGCTATGTTCCAGAAGCATTCTCTCCTGACGTTTCGCCCACATCTATGGCAGGCATCCATAGAGCCCCCGGAGGCACAGTGGGGTTAAAACACTGTGCCGGCAGGACTGAAGACCGACAGGTCACAGGTTCAAATCCGGGGAGAGGTGGATGAGGTCCCTATATCAGTTCCAGCTCCTCATGCGGGGACATGAGAGAAGCCTCCCACAAGGATGATAAAAAATCATCCGGGCGCTGCCTGGGCAACGTCCTTGCAGACAGCCAATTCTCTCACACCAGAAGCAACTTGCAGTTTCTCAAGTTGCTCCTGACATGACAAAAATAAATCCTCAGAGGTTGTGTTTCCTGTTGGAAACTAGGAAAATGGGGTTTATATATCTGTGGAATAATGTCCAGGGTGGGAGAAAGAACTCTAGTCTGCTTGAGACAAGTATGAACATTGCAATTGGTCACATTGAATAGCCTTGCAACTTCAAAACCTGGCGGCTTCCTTTGTTGGGAGGTGTTAACTGGCCCTGATTAATTCCTGACTGGATTTCCCCTGCTTTTTGAGTATTGTTCTTTACTTATTGACCTGATTTTAGAGGGTTTTTTTTTTTTAAAAAATGGTAGTCGGGTTTTGTTCATTTTCATGGTTTCCTCCTTTCAAGATTCAATCAGGGCCAGCTAACACATCCAAACAAAGGACTCCCCCATGCAGCAACCAGCCAGGCTTTGCAGCTGCAAGGCAATTCAGAGCTGATCAAGGTAGCCAATTGCAACAAACAGAGAAGAGTTCTTTCTCCCACCCAGGACATCATTCCACAGAGAGATAAGCCTCATTTGCCTAGTTTCCAACAGACCTCACAACCTCTAGCCATAGATGCAGGCGAAACGTCAGGAGAGAATGCTTCTGGAACAAGGCCAGACAGCTTGGAAAACTCATAGCAACCCAGGCATCAAAGTGCGTTTATTCTACAGTGTGAATGCACTCCTAGATTTCTTTTCAAACATTGTTTTCTTTTGGAAGGACTTACCTGGTGAGGATAAAATCCAGGGAGAAGAGACTGCAGATCCAGCAGCAAAGTGATGGGGATGTGGGTGAAGAAATAGAAGAAGAAGAGCCACTCCAGGAACCGCGTGGCAGCCATGGCAAGGGAAGGACTTCTGCAGCCAGAACAGACCACTCTCCTCCAGCACCCACTTGCTCCTCCAGGGTGGGCGGGGCTTCCTTCCTCTTGCCCCGCCCACCTCTTAAAGGGGCCACCCCCTCTTTGCCAGTCCTTTACATTCTGCCATTCTTTTTTTAATTCCACTCATCTCAAAGTAAACACTGTGAAAGAGTCAATCATTCTACAACTCTTCTGTTGCTGTGTTCCTTCTCCAAAAATGTATGCACCCTTCCTATAAGTTTTAAGTATTTTAAAGTGATTTAATTGGATGGTATATTTAATTCTATTTTAATCACTAGCCATTCCCTGCCACGCGTTGCTGTGGCCCAGTCTGTGTAAATATGTTTTGTGTGTGTGTATTTGTGTATATATATGTGGTTTTCTGCAATGTATTTTTGATTTTTTGGCCTTTTAAGTCTCTTCTGCTATGTTTTTTGGTGTTTTTATGAGTGATGGTCACTTGTTGGCCTGAGACATGTATTGTGTCCAATGTTGGTGTCACTTCATCCAGTGGTTTTTGAATTTTGTTAGTCCCACAAACGAACATTACATTTTTATTTATATAGATTAGCCGTACCCTGCTACGTGTTGCTGTGGCCCAGTCTGTGTATATGCATTTTGTGTCTGTATATCTGTGTACGTATGTATGTATGTGTGTATGTATATATATGTCTGTGTGTGTGTGTATATATACGTGGTTTTGTGCATTCACTGTAATGTATCTTTTTTGGCTTTTTACGTCCGTTCTGCTGTGTTTTTCAGTGTTTTTATGAGTGATGGTCACTTGTTGGCCTGATAGGTGTATTGTGTCCATTTACTGTATTATTATAAGTGTCTTATTTTAACTTTCTACGTGGAGTGTGATCAGGTCTTGTCAGGCCTTGTTGTTCTGTTTCTTATTATGATATGGCCTACGGGCTAATCAATAAAATTACTACTACAGTGTATTGTGTCCAAATTTGGTGTCAATTCGTCCAGTGGTTTTTGAGTTATGTTAATTCCACAAACTAACATTACATTTTATTTATACATATTCTATTATTGTTGTATTATTTATATTATTATATATTTATTATTCTATGGTATTATTATTATTATTACATTTACATTATTTACTTTATTATTAACTAGCCGTCCCATGCCACACGTTGCTGTGGCCCAGTCTGTGTATATGTGTTTTGTGTGTATATATATGTGTGTGCATATATTTGTGTATACGTGTTGGCGTATATATATTACAAACCTTTGTCAAAGCAACTTTGCATTTAACCAAGAAGCTTGCCTTAGCTTGTATGGATTATCTTGCAGTCCTTGTGTTCATGTTTTCAGGTCATGTTTTCTTGGGTTTTTGTTTTAGCTGGTGCCTTTCTGGATTAATCTTCAAAGTGCTATTTTATATTGATCTTTTATATTGATCTTTTGGAATATTTCCTTTACTTTTAAGAATGTTTTTACCTTTTATTTTTAATAAACTATAAAGAATTCTGGCTGTGTGCAGTTTGATGTTTTTCAGCAAGGTGAATCTACTCTGAGGTGCGACACACTTTGAGTCCCCTGCTGGAGTGAGAAAAGCAGTATACAAGTGAAGTAAATAATCTTTACATATAAAATCTCAGCCTGCATATGTTTGTGCTCGCAAAACTCAAAAAGTAGTCCATCAATTGACTTGACACTTCGCCACAATATTGCATTCCAATATGTGCATGTTTTTATAGTAAAATGAAATTAGAACACAACATTGCATTCGCATACTCGCATGTATTTAGAGTAAAATTACTTACACTTTTCTACTCCTACCTCACCCAGGGTTTTATCATTTTATCTCGTCCATTTGGCCTGCCCATCCTGTTTGATTTTATATTGTGTTAATTTGCTTTATTGTTTGTTTTGCTACGACGATTTATTTTCTGATGTAGGTTTTTTTTTGTGATTGGATTGGATCACATTTTTTTGTGATTGTGCACCGGGGCTGTGACACAGCTGTCTGAGTGTCCACCGCATTAAGATCACTTCTGACCAAAAGGTCATGAATTATTATTATTATTATTATTATTATTATTATTATTATTATTTCAGTTGCTTCTACCCCGCCTTTCTCACCCCGGGGGGGGGGGGGGACTCAGGACGGCTTACAAAAGCGAGGCACAATTCGATGCCCGCATCACATACAGCAAAAGACAATAACATCATTTAACAACAACAATTCTATCAATAACAGCAATTACCATAAGACAATAATTATAATAGGTAAAAACAACCATAAAACCAATAAAAGCAATAAAAAATCCATACAAACCTCCTTGGCGGTCAGCGTTTCACAGACTCATAGTTCAAATTCCAGTTCCATAATTGTCAGTCCTTTTAGTCCTATTCATCTGGTTTCCATATCTAATTGCCAGGTTGCCCAAAGGCTTCGTCCCACAACCATGTCTTTACCTTCGTCCTGAAGGTGAGGAGGGATGTTGATGCCCTGATTTCCCCCGGGAGTGAGTTCCACAAATGAGGGGCCACCACCGAGAAGGCCCTGCTCCTCATCCCCACCAGCCTCACTTGTGATAGCAGTGGGGTCGAGAGCAGGGCCTCCCCGGATGTAGAGGGAGATACGTTCGGACAGATAAACTGGACCGGAACCGTAAAGGGTTTTGTAGGTCAAAACCAGCACCTTGAATTGTGCTTGGAATTGAACCGGCAGCCAGTGGAGCTGGCACAGCAGCGGGGTGGTATGTTCCCTGTATGTCGCCCTGGTGAGCAGTCTGGCTACCGCTCGCTGGACCAATTGAAGTTTCCTAACAGTCTTCAAGGGCAACCCCACGTAGAGTGCATTACAGTAGTCTAAACGGGATGTAACAATGTAATTGTATCATTGGTGAAGTTCAGAATGCTATTTAATTGTAGGTGAACTATAAATAAAATCAACTACAATTCCTAAATGACATAATCAATCCCTCACCCAATCGCAGTAGTAATCAAATTTTGGTGTTTTGGGTATTTGTGCCAAATTTGGTCCAGTGAATGAAAATACATCCTGCATATTGGATATTTACATTACAGTTCATGACAGTAGCAAAATTATAGTTGTGAAGCAGCAATCAAAATAATGTTATGTTTGGGGGTGAGAAAGTGTATTAAGGGGTCACGGCATTAGGAAGGTTGAAAAGCACTGGTTTAGACGAAAATGAACATGTAGAGTCAGAACTTCTCAAAGACGAACAGAGGAATCAGCAGATCAGCGCGAAGAAAGACTTGAAACCTTGCGAGTTGAATCGAGAAGAAGAAGAGCAACACAATCATCTCAACAACGCCAAGAACAATTAGATCAACAGCGAAGACATATGTAGTAGGCTTGGGCGATCCAGTTCGTTAATTTCGTTATTTGTTATTGATTTGTATTTAAATTAGCTTACGATCCAATATCGAGCCATGCAGGAATAGTGTGAGGAGTAATTAAGAATCAAAACAATTTTTTCCAATTTTCATAATTATTTCGTAATTATTTCGTAATTATTTCGTAATTATTTTCGTATGTCTGGTGCATTATATTGTATATTATATTATATTACTATATTATATATTATATTACTATATTATTATATTATATTATAATTGTATATTATATTATATTATAATATATATATTATAATATAATATATTATAATATAATATATAATAATAATATAATATACAAAGAATATAATATAATAAATTATTATATTATATATATATATTATATTATAATAATATATAATATAATAATATTATAATAATATAATATAATATATAATAATATAATATAATATAATATAATACTTACTTACTTACTTACTTAGGCGATCCCTCGTTGGACGAGTAAGATGGTCTTCCATTATGTTGTATATTATATTGTATATATTATTGTATATATATTGTATATATTATATATTATTGTATATATTATGTTGTATATTATATTATAATAATATAATATACAACAATATAATATAATAATATAATATAATATAGTTGTTGTTTGTTTTATCACACCAACAGTCAACAACAGAGGGAGATGGAAGCTTCAGAAGTTCCCCCTGTCCCATTTGGAGGTTTTTTTTAGCATATTGCGCAATCGCGTCCGCCATTAACGAATCGATTCGTAATTTACGAAATTTCGGAAATTTCGAAAACTTAAATTTTGGAAGTCCTCAGAATTTTGAAACGCTAGCGCACTCGAGAAACAAAACGAGTTTAGAACCAATTTTTTTCTTGATCGCCCAAGCCTAAATGTAGTTGTCACAGCAAAGCGTGGCCAGGTTTACCTAGTAAAATAATAATAATTCTATGGCCACCTAAACTCAGACGAAGAACGGAACAAAATAAAAGGAAACGCTCAGCCACAGGGGTGTTTCTTGTTTCAAATGTCACATTTAATGTTTTCACCACTGTACTTCAAAATCTACATTGTACAAAGTGACCCGCAAGTGTGCCACATTTAACAGACCAACCTCTGAGATTTTACCTTTCATACCACTGTCTTCTTGGGCTCGTTTTATTTATTTATTTTTAAGTTAAGGACACGTTTCTCGTTCGAGTGAGTTGAAATGCTTCAGTTGGTTTTCCATTTTTTTTTAATAAAAAAAAATCCCTCAGGAGCCACACAAAAAAACAAAGATATTTTGGCATCTTTGTTTGAGAAATTCGACGCTCGTCTCGTTCACATCAAAATAATGACTTCATTGAAGTTAAAACTTCCAAAAAACATAACTTAACTCAATAGTTTCAGTTCCAGCTCAGATCACGCCTCTCGAAAATACTCTGCTAAATACAGATAACTTACAATAACTTTAACAGTTAATTGTCCATGACAAACACCAAGGTTTCTCGCTCTCTCAGTCTCTCGCAATCTCGCAATCGCTCTCAATATTTTATTTTATTTTTAAATATCCCAGACCAAGGTTCAAAAAATTTTTTTTAAGACCATTCATTCGTTATTTTCTTTGTACAGGTGAAAAAACAGTCTTCAGTTTTTCTTGCCTTTGTTTTAATATAAAAGTTGGAAGGGACATTCAAGTTTCAAGTCTCCACACTGGACTTTAAAAAAAAATTCATGTGGAGGTAAACAAACCAAGTTGTATACTCCAGGAGGTAGCGGCCTTTCAATTTTGTGTTCATATATATATATACATATGCACAGAATAATTCAGTGTTTGAACAGAAGAATAACACAAAGAGAAGAAATTAGCATAAAATAAAATAAAACAAAACAAAACGTAATAAAAGTTATTTACTACTCCGACATTTCAAGACTTCCACGGCTTTGCCTAGCGACACAAATACAATTAAACGTAATTCCCTATGTGCTTTTTCCCCCCCTTCTCCACTTGTCGTTTTCACCCAACTGTCCAGTGCAGGATTTTCAAAAAATATAATTAAAATCACAAAGTTTCACAGATAGATCTAAAAAAAATGTGCAAGCTACTCTCTCGGTCTCTCTCTCTCTCTATACACAGCAATGAAGATCAAGATTCTTGGAAATCGTAGCCCAGAAATGGATTTATTTACACACATTTTGCAGGTGCATGCGGAGGGGGAGGGAGATGGTTTATGTAAGAAAAGAGCAGAAAAAACCTCTAATAAAAATAGATTAAATATATATATATTTATATATATTTATTTATACCAGGCGGCTGCCACCGCTCATTCTTTCTACTCGTGTCGTCACTTAATCACCACTAAAGTGACGCAAAGAGGCGGGACCATCAGGTGGCAATGACCAGCGATTGGCCAGTGCCCTCTGATGGAGCATCAAGATTGGTCACAGTTGTGTTTACACTCCCCTCACTTTTTAATATTTTTTGGTTTCAAAAAACAACCCCAAATCTTCAGGAATGGATTGGTATCATATCAAACCACCTTCTGCCTTGAAACAACCTCGCTGTCAAGTCGAAGGGTGGAAAAGGAAAGGAAAGCAAAGCCCAGAAACTCCAAACAAGGATAAAAAAACCAAACAAACCAGCAACTTTCCTCTCAATTTGGTTCCTTCTTCTTCCTCCTCTCCAAGATCGCAGCCGCGCTACAATTCGTGGGTGGCGAAAACAAAACATGTGCAACTCCGGATAATTTTTGTTTTCCGTCTTCTAAAAGCACAACCCCAACCTTGACAAAGATTTTTTTAAAAGCCTAGTCTCATTTTTCTCCTACCTCTCGTATCGTACAACGAAATAGTGGTTGTTAATTTACAAACTTCATTAGTAAAAGTACAGTACAAGCATGATTAAACCTCCAGAATTGCAAATCCCAGAATCCAGTGGAAAGCTACATTATGTCTTCAGTAGTACAATATATCGTCCATGTTTACTCCCAGACCAGTGGAGATGGCGGCATCTCGGACGGCTGGGCAACAGTGGAACTGGAAGGCAACAAGCGGACAAGGTCAGAGTTCACTTGCGAGGGAGCACTGAGCGTAGAAAAATTGAATGATACAGCCTCACGTTAAAATGGCACTTCTCATCCCTTCCAAAGGGACAGAATCCAAAGAAAGCACTGCTCTGGAAACCTAGAAATATAAGACTAAGATGCTCTGCCATTTCCCCCCTTCAGCTAAACATTGCGTCATGTTCATCTTCCAGTCACTCAACTACTACTCAATCTCTGTGGTCTTCTCATGGCATCTCGGCCCTGTCCACTCTTTAAATCAGTGGTTGCCAACCTTTTTTTTTTTACCAGGGACCACTTTGACCAAGGACCACGTTGACCAGGGACCACATGACCAGGGACCACGTTGACCAGGGACCACTTTGACCAGGGACCACTAAAACCAGGGACCACATGATCAGGGACCACTTTGACTAGGGACCACTTGACCAGAGACCACTTTGACCAGGGACCACTTTGACCAGGGACCACTTTGACCAAGGACTACCTTGACCAGGGAGCACATGACCAGGGACCACGTTGACTAGGGACCACTTTGACCAGGGACCACTTTGACCAAGGACTACCTTGACCAGGGACCACTTTGACCAGGGACCACATGGCCAGGGAGCACATTGACTAGGGACCACATTGACCAGGGACCACTTTGATGAGTGACCACTTTGACCAAGGACTACCTTGACCAAGGACCACGTGACTAGGGAGCACATTGACCAGGGATCACTTTGACCACAAACCACTTGATCAGGGACCACTGTGATGAGGGACCGCTTAACCAGGGACCACTTTGACCAGGGACCAATTGACCAGATACTACTTGACCAGGGACCACTTGAATAGGTTCCACTTTGACCAGGGACCACTCTCCAACATTAGTATCAAAAGGGTTATGAATCGGTTTTTAGTCAACTTTAGATTCAGTTTGGTTATTTGGGTCTAAACTAATATAATGTCCATAAACACCTCCAAAGTCATGTGGCCAGCATGACTGCATGAAGCACTGTTACCTTCCCGCAGAAGCGATGCCTACTGATCTATTCACATTTGCATTTTTCCAAACTGCTAGGTTGGCAGAAGCTGAGCCTAACAGCGGGAACTCACCCCACTCCTCAGATTCAAATCACCAACCTTTCAGTCAGCAAGTTCAGCAGATCAGTGGTTAAACACACTGCGCTACAAGGGGTCCCATGAGAGACACTCCAAAACGTATAAAAGTGGATCCAGTAATTGTTGGAAATGTGAAGAAAACGTTGGGACATGTTATCACATTATATTGAAAAAGACCCAAAAGTATTGAACTCAAGTACACAGAATGATAGAAGACATTGTAAAGGAGTGGGGTGAGCTCCCGCTGTTAGGCCCAGCTTCTGCAGTTTGAAAACACACAAATGTGAATAGATAAATAGGTACTCCTTCTGCAAGAAGGTAATGGTGCTCCATGAAGTCATGCTGGCCACATAACCTTGGAGGCGTGTATGGACAATGCTAGCTCTTTGGCTTAGAAATGGAGATGGGCACCAACTCTGAGAGTCAGATATGACTTGATTTAATGTCAGGGGAAAAATCTTTACCTTTATATGTGTGTGTGCATGTGTGTGTATAAATATATATGGAAGAATATTATTAAAAGTAGAAAGAGAGAAATAAAGTGATACTTAAAGAGAGTAACTAGTAAGAAATCAAAAGCAACAGGTAATGAGCGGGAGGCTTATAGATTCCTAAACATTAGGAAAAACTCCATGTTGGTAAGAGACAGTTAACAAAACCTACCACTGTCAACATTAAGACACCCCATTAAGAATAAATTAGGAATAGTACTAAAGGTATTGCAAAGCTCTTATAGGATTTTTTTAAAAAAAGAAACCTGTTATACTGCTAAAGAAAAAATAAAGTAAATGAATATCAGATGTGATTACATACAGTTACCTAATAAAGCTCTTAAAAGCAGCAGATTGTGGGTTGATGCACAGCGGGACTCTGCTTCCTTTCTGCTGTTCCAAAATGAACTGATGAATTATTTCTGAAACATAAAATAAAAAGAATTGCAGAAGGAAGGAAGTGAACACAGCTTTGGACAAACAGATGATAACCATGCAGAAAATACTGAGGGACACACATCTATAATACATTTGCATAGAACACGGATATGATATCCGCTCCATCCGAGTGAGGTGCAGTTGCCAAAACTGCTGGGCAAGTTGGCTTATTAACTAAAGACCCTCCTCATAAATGTATAGCAGAGTATCTTATTAGCAACAGCGTGACTCATCACCAGTAGCCCAAAGGAATAACAAGAACAAAAACACTGAAGCCTTCTCACATCAGGCCTCTCACACACTGAGGCCTACTAACACTGGAGCCTTCTCATGCTGAGGCTTCTCACACTGAGGCCTCCCTCATACTGAAGCCTCTTCATACTGAGGGCTACAGGCACACCTATTCATCACCGTGACCCATCACCAGTAGCCCAAAGGGATAACAAGAACAAAAACACACAGACCAATGTTATCTCTTCCTTAGGAGGCTTTTCTTTACAGCAAAATAATATGGTTGAACTATTTACAAGAACAAGGTTTCCATAACAAATGAAGTTCTTTATACTTCCTTCTTTACTTCCATACTGGGCTTCTTTCTCATGCAGATAAAAAGCTTCGCTCTCGCAGAGCTTCTTCTCACACTAAACTTAGGAGTTTCACATAGTAGGCTTTTACACACAACAGCCTTCACGCTGGACCATTACACACAAGGCCTTCAACCTGGGGCTTCTCTCACTGAAGCCTCTTACACCAGGCCTCTCACACACTGAGGCCTACTAACACTGGAGCCTTCTTATACTGAGGCCTCCCTCATACTGAAGCCTCTTTATATTGACGGCTACAGGTACACCTACTCAACTTCGCTGGGCTTGTCACATTGTCCGAATGCCTGATCACTGTCTCCCAAAGCAGTAACTATACTCCCAACTCAAGAACGGGAAACGTAATGCTGGTGGACAGGAAAACAGATTGAAAGACGGGCTTAAAGCCAACCTTAAAAACTGTGGTATAAACACAGAGAACTGGGAAGCCATGCCTCGTGAGTGCTCTAACTGGAGGTCAGCTATAACCAGCAGTGCTGCAGAATTCAAAGAGGCATGAATGGAGGACGAAATTTATTTATTTATTTATTTCGAATATTTGTACCCCGCCCTTCTCAACCCCCTGGGGGGGACTCAGGGCGGCTTTCTATCGGCAGCAATTCAATGCCTCAATATATACATAATAAAAACAAACACTCAGTAAATATAAATAGTTAAAAACATTAAAACAATACAATTAAAAAATCTACTAAGAATTACCACTCTGGTGGCTATCAGCCAAAAAGTGTGGTTGGATGCTCCATCAAACTTATCCATAATCCATTTCCAAGCCGTTGTCAACATTGTTATTGTCATTGTTCGCTTAATTACCCGAAGGCCTGGTTCCACATCCATGCTTTTAACTTTTTTTCTAAAGGTGAGGAGGGATGAAGATGATCTAAGTTCCCCGGGGAGTGAGTTCCATAGGCGGGGGGCCAACACCAAGAAGGCCCTGTCCCTCGTCCCCGCCAAGCGGGGCCGAGATCAGGGCCTCCCCAGAAGATCTTAAACTCTGAGGTGGGACGTAGAAGGAGATACGTTTTGACAGGTACGCTGGACCGGAGCCATAAATGGTTTTATAGGTCAAAAACAGTACTTTGAATTGTGCTCGGAATTGGATCAGCAGCCAGTGGAGTTGACATAACAGGGGGGTGGTATGCTCCCTGTATGACACTCCAGTAAGTAATCTAGCTGCCGCCCGTTGGACTAATTGAAGTTTCCGAAGAGTCTTGAAAGGCAACCCCACGTACAGCGTATTGCAGTAATCTATTCGGGATGTCACAAGAGCGTGGACCACTGTGGCCAGATCAGACTTCCCAAGATACGGGTGCAAGGGAGAAATGTGTCAAGAGGAAGGCGCGTCAAGCCAACCCTGACCAGGACCGCTTTCTGTCTGGAAACCAATATTCTAACTGCGGGATCAAGAATTATGCGGATCAAGAACAGGGCTCCAGAGCCACTTATGGATCTATCACCAAGACACCATTTCTGGAAGACCATCATATTTGAGCTACGAGGGATCAGAAACATATTTGAAACTGTGGATATTTCACATGGCTACTAAGAATCACATGTGATCCACATTTAAATTCATCCTAACTGAGTAAGCATATGATTTTTTAGTCATTACAGTTGCCTAACTCTTGTGGACAGGTAAAAATATCGTTCTCAAGGAATCATGTTCTGACTTGGCGTACTGCTGCTTCCTTAAACCACAGCAGATGGTGGCTGACTGGAATGAGACGCAAATAACACATCTCAGCAAAGTTTATCACAGCTACGCTGCCTTCCAATTTACTTCCCAGAAAAAAGAAATCCAAAGGCTGGTTTTACTCTTTTAATGCACTAAACAAGACCACCTTCTTCTGCTGAATAGGATGTTATAATGGGACATGTAAATTGTTGGGGGCAGACAACGAAGCAATATGAAGTACACAATATGGAGTAAACAGATAGCCGCAACACAGTGAATTTGTGAGTGCCAGGCCTCTACAGCTTCTATAATAATAGTAATAATAACCTATACAGAAAATAAAAGTGAAAATATGTATATGTGTATGTAGCTGGAGTGTCCACTTACACAGAGAAGCTCTTGCCTCCACAAATAGCTACTGCTCACACTACTTAGGAGACACCAAAGGCCCTCCCTCCAATGACACTGCAGGTTATAGAGGATGTAAAGTGGGTCATATGGGGGGGGGGGGTGGTCTGTGTGCCCAAGGTGGTCCAGGTCCGTCATTCATGTGGGCCGCAGTGGTCTCTGGAAGTGAGTGAGGGTACTGCAAGTCCATCATGCGTTCTAAATTTGGACAAGATCCATCATTGGTTGGGTTCACAGTGCTCTCTGGATGTAGGTGAACTACAACTCCTATAAAACAAGGTCAATTCCTCCCAAACTTGGTCATGGGGGTTCTGTGTGCCAAATGTGGTCCAGGTCCATTGTCAGTGGGGGGTCACAGTGCTGTGTCTTGATGCAGGGTAAATTACAAGTTCCATCCTGTTGAGTCAGTCCCCTAATCCCCTCCAGTATGTTCAGTTGCTGATAATTCCTGTTTGCTGGGTAGTAAAGGATTAAGGGAGAGGCAGTGGGCAGGGTCATGCAAATTCCACACCAATGGAGAGAGAAAGGAACACTGGGATGTGGCCCTCACTATAACGTGCAATGTCATTGGAAGCATATAGGAAACACTGCTTGAACACCAAGCACAAAGTAGCTGCACACTTACTAGCAGCACATGGGGTGCAGATCCAAAATTAATAAGAATATCAGCCCTGGCCTTACTCAACTGCAGAGTATGCCTGTCCTGTTTGGCATAAGTCTGCCCATGCAAAACAAAACTGAACAAACATGCAGAATAATTACAGGATGTCTTAAACCTATATTTGTTGATAAACTCTACAAGCTCTCTGGCATTGCCCCCCTGATGTGCAATGGGAAGTTGCTGCTAAATGTAAGAGAAATAAGGTTGAACATTGTGAAAGCCACTCACTACATGGCTACCAGCCTCCTCCCAGTAGACTCAAATCAAGGAAAAGCTTTATGAGAACCACCACTCCTCTTGGTGTCCACCCAACAACAGCAAGGGTTGTTAAATCAGGAAATCCCAACTGGATGGCCCCCCAAGGGTCTTCCTCCAGGGGCAATCCAAGAATGGGCAACTTGGAAGTCCCTGAACAGACTCAGAAGCGGAGTGGTCAGATCAAAAGACAAACTGGCAAAATGGCACTACCTAACAGAATCCCACACCTTATGTGACTGGAGCAGAACAGACAACTCTTCATCTGTATGCTTGTCCACTATGCCCTGCCTCATATACAGAGGAGGAATTGTTAAAGGCTACAGACAATGCGATTGCTGTTGCCTCTTTCTGGTCAAAAGATATTTAGTCACCTGAGCGCCTTCTATTTTTATCAGTTTTATACTAATTTATGCAATGCTTTTGATACAAAATAAATTAGAAGGAGTGCTTTTGGTGGCTCCTCAGCACTGTGGGTTATAGCTGTATGTGGAGGCGGGAGGCTGTCTATGTAAGTAGATACCACTGCCACATACATACATACATACACACATACAGATTTTTACGTTTATTATGTGTATAGGTAGATGGGGGCCAGGGGACAGTTCCACCTTGTCTCCTGTGCTATTCTAATATACTACTACTACTACTACTACTACTAATAATAATAATAATTTTAAAAAAACTTTATTTATACCCTGCTACCATCTCCCCAAGGGACTCGGTGCGGCTTACATGAGGCCAAGCCCAAAGTACATCAACAGTAAAAGCAATCATAAATAGTCAATACAACAATTAAAATAATCTCATAAACAAAAATAAACAATAACAATAACAACAAGCATTTAAAAACCTATGGCTGGGCCAGATGTAATATATTAAAACTTTAAAAAATAATGCTGGGCATGAACAAGATCAAAAAATAACTGAGGTAGAGTTCTCAGAGAGAGATGGGACGTGCAGACAAATCTAAATCAGTGATAAAGTGCATTTAGGGACATATTGCTGAGGGAATTTCCTTATTCTGGGAAGGCACGCGGGAACAACCACGTTTTCAGGCTCCTCCTAAAGACTGCCAGAGTTGGAGCATGTCTGATGTATATATAATATAATATAATATAATATAATATAATATAATATAATATAATATAATATATATACATATAATATTTATAATATTATAACGTAATGCAATATAATAATAATATGATGTTATAATTATATATTTATATTACATGTAATATTACTAATAATATTACGATATAGTGATGTGGTGCAATATAGCAATGTTTAATGCTGATATTGTACTATGCTAATAATATAATATATTGTATGTAATATATACCTTGTAAGCCGTTCTGAGTTCCCTTCGGGGTGAGAAGAGCAGCATATAAATGTCGTAAATAAATAAATTAAATTTCACAAATAAATATAAGCACTTTCCATATGGATGCCAAAAAAAAGTTACTTGGCAGATTTAATATTATAACCTATATTATAATTGTGAACACCCTTTTATTTAATGTACATATGGTCTCTTCTACCGAGGCACAAAAAGCAGCAACATGCAAGATCAAGCATGAAACATCCCAACTCAAAATACTGACCTTTCACCTGCCGAACAGAACTGAGGTTCTTTTCAAACGTATCGTCGAATTTGGGGTTTGTGACAGGTTCAAAATCGTTAGTGTAAACACGTCCAGTCGAGGTGGAGAAGCAACATTTACACATGCAGGTGTGATATCGCAAACGCCCTTCGTCCAGATATGGATGAGCTAAGGCATCCTTAGCAGATATTCGCTTGGACTGGAGTGAGAGAGAAGGCAAAAACACAAAAAGCAAAATATGAAACTTGCAAAAGTAACTCTTGTGACTAGTTTTTCCTTGCTTCCATGTCCTACTATGGATGCCACTAGGAGGCAGTGTTTCCTTGCTGCTAATCACCCTTTCAGGACTTGCTTCTTCCTACTTGGCAGGAGCAGCAGGAAATGTCATGCTGGGTGCTCTCCCAGTCAACAAATGTCTTCTCTAATGCCTTTTCAACACCTCCAAACTGCTCAGCTGTGCACAAATAGCCTCTAGGACTTTCAATCTGTCTCCCTGGCCTTGCAGAGCGACTTAGAAGGATGCTGATTCAATATACTTTTAAATATCATCGTTGTTGTTTTAAATTGTTTTAGACTGATTTATATACTCATCCTGAGCTAAGTGATGAATCAAACCAAATCTTGAACTAAAAACTCTGATCTTGAGCCAATATTTAAGTGCCCACCACTAGGCTCTTATTGACAGGGATGCTTCCCCGGATTCTAGTTATAAGACACAGGATGGGACATATCTGGGGAGCTGTAAAGGCCCCAAAATTAGTTGGCAGTAGCCATTCATAATCTTAAGTAAAATTTTCTCATATCTACTTGATCCAAAATTATTCATTCCTCTAAAAGCTGAGAAAACAGTTCTGCAAAGAGGGATGGGTCTTATAAGCTCCAATGAGTTGTGCATATTATGTACGAGGGTTGAATGAAAAGTAATGCCTCCACCTTCGTTACGTGGGTTTAGATGGGAATATTTCAATAAATCAAACGCAGAAATAATCCTTAGAATGTGCTCTTTAACTACCACTATTCACTTTTCCACATAATCACCAGACAATTGGATACATTTCTGCCAATGATGAACAAGTTTTCTGAAGCCGTCACAGAAGAAGTCTGTGTGCTTTCATTTCAGGCATCAGCATCCTGGGTACCCATCGTGCACAGATTTTTCCAATAGCCAAGCAACACAATAATGTGACCCACATGTTCTTGTGAAATGCCGATTATGCTTGAAATTTCTCTCTGAGTGATATGACGATTGTTAACTTGCATAAAGTTGTCTGCGCAGGGTTCCATACTTCGCACTTTAACAACACAACCTATCAATGCTAAGGCTTCCCGCCAAAATGGAACTGTAGAAGAGAGTCTACTGAATGAGCCAGTACCTGCTGCATACCAGTACTGCCATCTGTCGAGGAGTTACGAAAGTGGAGGCATTACTTTTCATTCAACCCTCATAGTTCTCCAGATGCTTCCAAGGCTCTGCTATTCTGCAGAATTATGGATCCAACAGGACAAGAGAGGCACGAATGGTTTCCAGGATAGTCTTTAGGATTGTTGATGGCAAACTGTGGTCAGTCAACCAGATTTAGTTCCTAAAGCCAAGTTATAGTCTCCCTTCTTGGAAAGCTTGGAGAGAAAGAGCAAAGAGAGTGACTCATTTGCCTCAAGCTTCCCCCTTCTGGCCATCCCTGATGTAGGATGCTATTCCCGTAAGGCTTCATGGAGGAAAATATTCCAGCCCCAAGCAAAGGACTCAGAGCCAGCGAGGGTGGTAGAAGAGAAAAGGCATCTGTTAACAGGATGGCAAATGCCCACTTGCTGCCAATCAAACTTGAAGTGAGGCAACAAATCGCTACCTACACCGATAACAGAGGGAAGGGAATCTAAAATAAGTCACTCAACACCTTTGCATGAATGACTCCCACGTCCTCAGAGTTGTAAAGAGAGAGAAGCCACCTCTGGGAAGGGGAGGAGAGATTGCAAGGAGGCTCTGCGGGTTCGAATCACAGAGCCATTTCACAGAGAAACAAGTGGGGTCTGCACAAATTCACAGTGGGCCACTACTTCAAAACAGTAGTGATAGTTTGCGGGAAACACTGAATCCCTTCAGGTTCTTCTGAAACAGGAGTTAACAGTCCGTGGGAAAGGGATTTAAGAGTCTGAGTAGATCACAAGCGGAACATGAGTCAACAGTATGATGCAGTGGAGGCGCCTTTTCTGGAATTTTTTACGTAGAGGCTGGATGGTTATCTGCTAAGTGCGCTTTGACTGTGCATTCCTGCACTGCAGGGGGTTGGTCTGGATGGCCTTTGGAGTCCCCTCCAACACTATGATTTTAAGGCTCTAAGGCAGGGGTCCTCAAACCTTTTAAACAGAGGGCCACGTCACAGTGCCTCAAATTTTTGGAGGGCCGGATTATAATTTGAAAAAAAAAAACATGAATGAATTCCTGTGCACACTGCACATATCTTATTTGTAGTGCAAAAACACTTAAAAACAATACAATAATTAAAATGAAGAAGAATTTTAACAAATATAAACTTTAGTATTTCAATGGGAAATGTGGGCCTGCTTTTGGCTAATGAGATATGATTGTTGTTGTGTGCTTTCAAGTCATTTCAGACTTAGGTTGACCCTGAGCGAGGGCCGGGTAAATGACCTTGGAGGGCCGTATCCGGCCCACAGGCCGTAGTTCAGGGACCCCTGCTCTAAGGAAAGTTTTCCTTCCAGACCATTCCACAGTCAGGAGAGTCACCAGCCAAAGCATTAGGAACCCGACTGTTTATTCCAGGAGAAATCAAGTGGCCTTCACGATACAATTGGGCTGCAATCCCTCTTGTACAAATATTGGATTTGCCTACAAGTAATTGCTCTATACCAGTGTTTCTCAACTTTCTTAATGCTGCGACCCCTTAATATAGTTGTGGTGACCCCCAACCATAAAATTATTTTCATTGCTACATCATAACTGTAATTTTGCTACTTTTATGAATTGTAAATTTATTTTATTTTAGTCGTGTCAGGAGCGACTTGAGAACATGCAAGTCGCTTCTGGTGTGAGAAAACTGGCCGTCTGAAAGGATGTTGCCCAGGGGACGTCTGGATGATTTGATGTTTTTATCATCCTTGGGAGGCTTCTCTCATGTCCCCACATGAAGAGCTGGAGCTGATAGAGGGAGCTCATCCACCTCTTCCTGGATTCAAACCTGCGACCTGTCAGTCTTCAGTCCTGCCAGCACAGGGGTTTAACCCACTGCGCCACTGGGGGCTCCATGATCTGGGTAATTGATAGGAAGAATAAGGCTGTATTCGACAATGTGTAGGGCTGAGTTAGAACTGGTCATTTTCAAAGGCTTGTTGAAACCACCAATGTAAATATCTGATACATCCTGCATATTAGATATTTAAATCGTAATGTAAATATCTGATATGCAGGATATATTTTCATTCAATGGACCTGATATGCCCAAATTTGAATACTGGTGGGATGGGGGGGGGGGCAGGGATTGATTTCTTCTACAATCAAAGAGCATTCCGAATCCCACCAACGATGGAATTGAACCAAACTTGGCACACAGAACTCCCATGACCAAGAGAAAATCCTGGAAGGTTTTGGTGGGCATTGACCTTGAGTTTTGCAGTTGTAGTTCACCTACATCCAAAGAGCACTGTGGACTCAATGATACATCTGGAGCAAACATTTGGGAGTTGTAGTTGCTGGGATTTATAGTTAACCTACAATCAAAGAGCATTCTGAACCATACCAACAACAGAATTGGGCCAAACTTGGCACACAGAACTCCCATGCCTTGAAAGGACCCACTGTTGCGAGTCTCCCTCCAGCCTTGCACGCTCTCCCTCGCCCGCACATGCGCACCATGCTGCCATGCACTGAGCACGCCTGCTCTCCCTTCCCTGCTTGGAGACTCAGAAACAGCTCTCCCCTTGGCTGAGAGGCCAGTGAAGAGACCAGCAAATCACAGCAGAGGAGGGTTTTCAGTGGGAGGATTCACCGTCTGTTTCCATAAAAGAAGAGAAGGACAGGCGGAGAGATCTTCAGCCATCCCTGCCAAAGGGGTTCCTAAGACCATCAAAAATATATGTTTTCTGATGGTCTTTGGTGACCCCTCTGAAACTCCCTCATGACCCTCCCAGGAGTCTCGACCTCCAGGCTGAAAAACGCTGCTCTAAGGACCATTCCACACTCAGGAGTGTCTCCAGCCAAAGCATTAGAAATCTGACTGTTTATTCCAGGAGCAAAAATCAAGTGGTCTTCAATTTATTTATTTACGGCATTTATATGCTGCCCTTCTCACCCCGAAGGGGACTCAGAGCGGCTTACAATATATATTTTCATACAATATATTATATTATTAGCACAGTACAATATCAGTATTATATATTACTATATAGCACTATACTATTATATTGTAATATTATTAGTAATGTTACATATAATTTAAATATCTAATTATAATTATAATATTGTATTATTATTACGAGTATTATATTGTATTACATTCAAGATACAATTGGGCTGCAGTCTCATACCTACATTGGACTTGCCCACAGGTAATTGCGCCATACTATTCTTCCACATATTTATTAATCTGCTTCAATTATTTCTCTCACATTTTAAATATGAAACACCAACTCACTGGATCGAAGACCAACATCCTACAAAGGAGATGAACGGCTTCATGTGTAGCTTGACTTGATAATGTGTACAGGACAGGAAGGGATGGCTATGAATGAAAAGAAGGAGAGAAAGAGAAATCATTTTGTAAATATACATCCAACTCAATTTCCTTAATATGATGTAATACACAGACATTACACATTGATATTAACGATACATATATTGAAGTCCAAAAACATGAAGTTTGTTGTCCAAGGCTTTCATGGCCTTAATCACTGGATTGCTGTGAGTTTTCAGGGCTGTCTGGCCATGTTCCAGAAGCATTCTCTCCTGACGTTTCACCTACGTCTATGGCAGGCATCCTCAGAGGTTGTGAGGTCTGTTGGAAACTAGGTAAATGAGGGTTTTTTTAGTCTTCCTCTGTTGGGCAAGTGGGCTTATTAACAAAAGACCCTTCCCATGAATGTAACTTACCAACAGCAATGTGATCCAGCACCAGTAACCCAAAGTGATAGAAAGAACAAAAACACACAGACCAATGTCATCTCGTCCACAGGAGGCTTTTCTTTGGAGTAAAATAATATGGCTGCACTATTTACAAGAACAAGGTTTCAATAACAAATGAAGTTCTTTATACTTCCTTCTTTGCTTCCACACTGGGCTTCTTTCTCATGCAGATAAACAGCTTCACCCTCAGAGCTTCCTCTCACAGTGAACTTATGCAGCTTTACACACAGTAGTCTTCACACTGAAGCTTTACACACAAGGCCTTCAACCTGGGGCTTCCCTCACCGAAGCTTCTCTCACCAGGCCTACTCAAACCAAGGCCTACTAACACTAAGGCAGTGGTTCTCAACCTGTGGGTCCCGATATTTTGGCCTTCAACTCCCAGAAATCCTAACAACTGGTTAACTGGCTGGGATTTCTGGGATTTGTAGGCCAAAACACCTGGAGACCCACAGATTGAGAACCACTGCACTAAGGCCTACCTCACACCAAGGCCTTTCTCCCACTGAGGCCTTGTCACACTGAGGGCTCTCTCAGACTTTCTCCCACTGAAGCGAACTAACACAGAGGCCTTCTATATGCCTGCGAGACGTGGACTGTCTACAGACGTCACATGCAACTCCTGGAATGATTCCACCAGCGCTGCCTCCAGAAAATCCTGCAAATCTCTTGGGAAGTCAAGTGGACAAATGTCAGCATGCTGGAAGAAGCAAAGACCACCAGCACTGAAGCGATGGTCCTTCACCATCAACTCCGCTGGACCAGTCACATTATCCGAATGCCCAACCACCGTCTCCCAAAGCAGTTGCTCTACTCCGAACTCAAGAACAAAAAACAGAATGCAGGAAAAGAGATTGAAAGATGGGCTCAAAGCCAATGTTAAAAACTCTGGCATAGACACTGAGAACTGGGAAGCCCTGGCCCTTGAGTGTTCCAGCTAGAGGTCAGCTGTGACCAGCAGTGTTGTAGAATTTGAAGAGGCACGAATGGAGGGTGAAAAAGAGAAACGTGCCAAGAGGAAGGCGTGTCAAGCCAACTTCCACCTGGAAACCAGTGCCCTCACTGTGGGAGAAGATGCAGATCAAGAAGAGGGCTCCACAGTCATCCACGGACCCACCAGTACACTGACCTTGGAAAACTATCCTACTCAGGCAATGAAACATATCCAAAATATCTGTGGTTTGAATGGGAGGAACAAAGTGGCAGTTTTCAATATTGTGGTGACTATTTCAGAGATAAGACGCTCTCTCTTTTTCTGATAGAATGAGAGGAGGAAAAAGAACTCACAATTAAAAGTAATTTCCACCGATAAAAATAGCTCTGACCTCTTTATACAAATCCAAAAAAGCTTCTGGGTTTCTTTTCCCCAGGAAAAGCACTTTGGCTAAAATTCTGGCTCAAGACGCAGTTCGTTGGTTCTCTATCATTTCCTTAGCAGGGCACCTTTTAAAAACAACTGATCTCCTAAAAAAACACAAAGCTGATTATAGAAGTCCTAGCAGGCACAGGTGTTGAAGGAAAAAAAACCCATTAAGATCAGGGAAGGAGAGATTATATAAGACTTTCCCTATTAGTGGCAGATGATTAATTGTTATTGGTATGTGGGAGGAATATGCTAGATGCCAACCGAGGACTAGCGCACACTATGCCTGAAATATAACAAAGCCATCAAGCCTTTCCCGCATCTATTTATGGGACAGTATTAATAGAAAAGGTTAAATTGCTACTGAAGCTTTACAGAATCTGGCAAAATCGAAGGCTTCCTATGCTGCAAGCTTGCTTTTTCTTCTGTTTTTGGGGGAAAAATAAGTAAAAATGAAGGAATTGTATGTTGCTTAAGGTGAACAACTAGCGTATTAGACAGAGAAAACATTCTAGGTGGAAAACTACCATACATCCAGTCAGATCTTACTAAAGAGAGCTGGGTTGAAACTAACAAAATATTTATCAACAAGGAGAAATTAAACTTTGACAATAAAAAGGAAATAATAATAATAATAATAATAATAATAATAATCTTTATTTATACCCCGCCACCATCTCCCCCAAAGGGGACTCGGAGCGGCTTACATGGAGCCAAGCCCGAACAATAAACCACAATACAAAAAATACAAAATTACAATAAAATAAACAACATAATAATAAAGAAAAAAATCAAAAAATCAATAAAAAATAAATAAATCTGATTTTTTTTCGTGTTAGGAATGATTTGAGAAACTGCTTCTGATGTGAGAGAATTGGCCGTCTGCAAGGACGTTGCCCAGGGGATGCCCAGATGTTTTTGATGTATTACAATCCTTGTGGGAGGCTTCTCTCATGTCCCCGCATGGGGAGCTGGAGCTGACAGGGGGAGCTCATCCGCGCTCTCCCCAGATTTGAACCTGTGACCTGTTGGTCTTCAGTCCCGCTGACACAAGAGTTTAACTCATTGTACCAACGGGGGCTCCTAATAAATCTGATAATAATAAATACATATAAAATAAATAAATAAATAAAGTGATGCGGCAGCGGAAAAAAAGCAATGCAATTCTAGACTTTACGGATTTCAATGGTTTCTCCGTGTAGTCTTTCAGACAAGAAACTATCAGGGCCAGCTAATCACTTCCCAACAAAGGATTCCCCCCAGGAAGTAAGCAGTCAGACCTTGAAGCTGTAAGGCCATTAAATGCTAATCAAGGTTGCAACGTTCACCCTTGCCTCATACAGACAAGCGTTCTTTTTCTCACCCTGAACATTATTCCACAGATATATAAACCGTATTTGCTTAGTTTCCAACAGGCCTCCCAACCTCTGAGGATGCCTGCCATAGATGCAGGCAAAATGTCAGGAGAGAATGCTTCTGGAACATGGCCATACATCCCAGAAAACTCACAGCAACCCAGAAAACCACTTGCTTTCCATCCATTTAATACCAAAAAACCCAGAAACAAGAAAATGTAACTGTGGAATCAGCTACGTTGGATTCCTCAGAGGGATTTCTGAAAGGGGTCGTCTTCAGCTCACCTGTTTATGAGGACCCCTGAGTATGTGTGCCTTGGCGCCTTCACAAGCCGTCCTCATCGCTTCCAGTGACGGTGTTCCCAGAAGATCTGTGATCAAATCCAACTGTGGAAATGAAAAAAAAAAATCAGGTGATGAGATTTTTTTTTATAGCTTTGTATCTGCATTCACTCTGCATGTGCTTGTGTGCCCATAGCAAGCCCATTAATTTCATAAAGTTTTCTTAGGCTAGGTATACTCAGAGATGATATCAGTCCCTTCCTCTGAAACATAGCTTATAGTACTTGCTATTTGTTGGCAGTCTCTCATCCAAGGACTAACCAGCACTGATCCTGCTTAGCTTCCAAGTCAAAACCAAGGTCACAACAACATCTATCATAGAACTCCAATATGCTGATGATAACGTAGTCTGTGCACATTCAGAAGAAGCCACTCTAAACACTTTTGCAGAAGCGCACGAGAAGCTTGGCCTCTCATTGAACATTGAGAAAAGCAAAGTGCTCTTCCAGCAGGCAGCAGCCAATCCCTCTGCAATGCTAGAAACACAGCCTGAGCTCTGCAAGTGCAGCTTTTTTCCAAATGAAGCAGAGAGTGTTTAAGGATCAGGACATTTGTAGGGATACCAAAGTGCTTGTTTATAAAGCTATTTTCCTCCCAACCTTGCTATATGCCTGCAAAATGTGGTTTATCTACAGACATAACTTGCAACTCCTGGAATGATTCCATCAGCATTGCCTCCGGAAAATCCTGCAAATCTCTTGGGAAGACAGGGGGACAAATGTCAGCGTACTGGAAGAAGCAAAGACCACCAGCATTGAAGCGATGCTCCTATGCCATCAACTCTGTTGTACTGAAGGCCAAGTTGTACGAATGCCCAAAGATCACTGTCTCCCAAAGCAATTACTGTAGTTCCAACTCCAGAACGGGAAACGTTATGTTGGTGGACAGGAAAAGAGATTTAAAGATGGGCTTAAAGCTAATCTTTGATATAGACATGGAGAACTAGGAAGCCCTTGCCCTTGAGCGCTCTAACTGGAGGTCAGCTGTGACCAGCAGTGCTGCGGAATTTGAAGAGACATGAATGGAGGGCCTCCTTCCCTCCATTCTCCCCCGAATGGAGGGGGAAAAGAAGAAATGTGCCAAGAGGAAGGCGCGTCAAGCCAACCCTGACAGGGACCGCCTTCCGTCTGATGTCCTCACTGTGGGAGAACAAGGCCATCATACCCGGACAACGAGGGATCTCCAAAGTAAGTAAGTATTCATTAAACAGAGAAAAGCATTTACACATGCCGATTCCGATATACTGCCACTGCCATTACTAAAAGGTTGATTTAATAAAATCCCAGCTAACAACCCAGCATGTTTTTTCTGTGGAAACATCCCAGCATGTTCTTGTTCACTATGTTCTGAATAAAGACAGCAAAGAACAGCTGAAACTCTTTTGCAAATAGAGCTTCCCATTGCTTTAAAGAGATTCGTCACCCTGCATTTCCAAGAGTGGCCATATCCGCCTAACCGAGGAAAATTTCAAAGTAATGCTTCCTTATTAATAATCTTTTTTGGGTTTTTTTTTTCAAAGACATACAAAGAGCCACCCACACTCGGCCTCGCAACTCCTGGGCAAAAGGAAAGGCCTTGGGCAAGCATTCCCGTCAACTTCCATTCCCCATATGGCACCTCAAAAAGAGGGCAATCCACCTCACAAGGTTGCTATGAGAATGTATCAGATAAAGCAAGCCAGCAAAGTTGTTATTCCTACGCAAGTGATATGAGCTCCCAGGACAAAAAGTCAAGGCTGTCCACACAACAATGAAAGATATTCTCAGGGATTCTTACTTAAAATATTTATATTCCACTTCCACTAATGTCAATATCTCTCTATGTAAAAAATAAAGTATGTACCGTATATACCTGAGTATAAGCCAAGTTTTTCAGCCCTTTTTTAGGTTGGAAAAGCTTCCCTTGGCTTATACGCAAGTCAAAATTATTTGTTATTTTACTCTATTATTATTTTATTACATTTATTATTTTACTCTATTTATTGTTATTATTATTACATTTGTTTTATTATTGTTACATTTATTATTTTACTCTATTTTTATTATTACTTTTATTATTTTCTCTATTTACTGTAGTATTATTGTTATTATTACATTTATTATTTTATATTATTATTATTATTACATTTAAGGTAAAGGTTTTCCCCTGACATTAAGTCCAGTCGTGTCCCACTCTGGGGTGTGGTGCTCATCTCCATTTCTAAGCCGAAGAGCCGGCATTGTCCATAGACACCTCCAAGGTCATGTGGCCAGCATGATTGCATGGAGTGTCGTTACCTTCCCGCTGGAGCGGTACCTATTGATTTACTCACATTTGCATGTTTTCGAACTGCTAGGTTGGCAGAAGCCGGGGTTTTGTGTGTATATATATGGATATACGTCTGTGTATATATTTGTGTATATTTGTATAAATGTGTGTTTATGTATATATGTGGTTTTGCGCATGTGTTGTAATGTATTATTTCATTTTTTGGCTTTTTAAGTCCCTTCAGCTGTGTTTTTCAGTGTTTTGATGAGTGATGGTCACTCATTGGCCTGAGAGGTGTATTGTGTCCAAATTTGGTGTCAATTCGTGCTGTGGTTTTTGAGTTATGTTGATCCCACAAACAAACATTACATTTTTATTTATATAGATTGACCAGTAGCTGCTGCATTTCCTGCCCTCGGATTATACTCGAGTCAATACGTTTTCCCAGTTTTTTTGTGGAAAAATAAGGTGCCTTGGCTTATATTTGGGTCGGCTTATACTCCAGTATATACAGTATTCCCTCTAGGGTTCAACTACAAGATGGCTGTCGATCGTTCATCTACCGTGTTAAAACTGCAACCACTTCTCACCTGCTGAATGGGACTCTGAGCTTGAAACAGTATTCGTCGCCCTAGCAATTCAGCAAATATACAGCCCACAGACCAAATGTCAATAGCATTGCTGTAGTGGCGGCTGCCCATCAGGATTTCGGGGGCTCGGTAATACTGAGTGACGACTTCCTGAGTCATGTGACGCGATTCGTCTAACTCTTCCACCCGGGCCAAGCCAAAATCACAGATCTGAAAAGAGAAATGGTAACTTTAGATGTGTATATATAGAATCATAGAGTTGGAAGAGACCTCATGGGCCATCCAGTCCAACCTCCTGCCAAGAAGCAGGAAAATCACATTCAAAGCACCCCCAAAAGATAGCCATCCAGCCTCTGTTTAAAAGCCTCCATAGAAGGAGCCTCCACCACACTTCCATGGTTTTAACGCAGTTTGGCCTTTTATGTTGGACTGCAAACACAGATTGGACCTCTGCCCAAACTGGACTCTCTTATCTAAGAAGAAAGCATGCTAAGTTCAGTGGGACTTGTTTTTTTCCTCATATTTTACACAGGCACACACAAACACAAAAGGCCCACCTTAAGAACACAGTTGCTGTTCACAAGCAGATTCCCTGGTTTAATGTCTCGATGCAAAATACCAGCAGAATGTAGGTATTTCAGACCTGTAAAAACACACACAGAGGAAAAAAGGGGAATATAAAGAAACCGAAAGGAAGACAGAGGCATGTTTTAGAATGGCATGTGAAAAGCGTATCCATACACAATGTGGCATGATCCAAGACTACTACCAAAATAATGATATTATATTCACAATAAGCGCTTTTGAATGCTCCTGCTCTTTGCCCCTTCATGTCAGTTGAAAGATTTCACCTGCTTCACTTTTGTTGAATCTCTCCAAGTTTATGGTTTGCAATGGAAGCCTGGATGTAAATCATGCCAGGAAGAAGTACGAAGTGGGTTTACCTCAGGCATGGGCAAATTTTCTAACTTGGGGGGTCGCATGCTAGCACTCCCTGCTAGAAGGACTGGATGCCCAGTGATGGAAGAGAAGGAGGAAGGAAGGAAAGAAAGAAAGAAGGACGAAAGGGAGGAAGGGAAGGATGGATGGAAGAATAAAGAGGGAGAGAGGGAGAGAAGGGGGAAAGAGGGAAGGAAGGAAAGACAAAAGGGAAGGAAGGGTGGAAGGGAAGGATGGAAGGCAAGAAGTGAAGGAGGAAGGAAAAATAGAAGTGAGGATGGAAGGAAGGATAAAGGAAAGAGAGAAGGAAGGAAAGAAAGACAAAAGTGACGGATGGATGGATGGAAGGAAGGAAGGAAGGAGAAAGAGGGAGAGAGGGAAGGAGGGAAGAAAGAAAAGACAAAAGAGAAGGAAGGATGAAAGGGTGGAAGGGAAGGATGGAAGGAAGACAACGAGGAAGGAAAAAGAAGAAGGAAGGGAAGTATAAAGTAAGGAGAGAAGGAAGAAAAAAGGGATGGATGGATGGATGGAAGGAAGGAAGGAAGGAAGGAGAAAGAGGGAGAGAGGGGGGAAAAGAGGGAAGAAAGGGAAGGGAGAGAGGGATGGAAGGCGAAAGAGGGAGAGACGGAAGGAGGGAAGAAAGAGGGAAGGAAGGAAAGACAAAAGAGAAGGAAGGATGAAAGGGTGGAAGGGAAGGAAGGATGGACGGATGGAAGGATGGAAGGAAGGCAGAAAATGAGGAAGGAAAAAGAAGAAGGGAAGTATAAAGGAAAGAGAGAAGGAAGAAAAGACAACAGGGAAGGAAGGAAGGAAGGAAGGAGAAAGGTAGAGGGAGAGAAAGAGGATGGAAGGAGGAAGTAAAGAGAGAAGGAAGGAAAGACAAAAGAGATGGATGGATGGAAGGAAGGAAGAAGAAAGAGGAGAGAGGGGGATAGAGGGAAGGAAGGATGTGTAGAAGGGAAGGATGGAAGGAGAAAGAGGGAGAGAGGGAAGGAAGGAAGAGGGAAGGAAGAAAAGACAAAAGAGAACGAAGGATGAAAGGAAGGAAGGATGGATGGATGGAAGGAAGGAGAAAGGTAGAGAGAGGGAGGGAAAGGAGAGAGGGAAGGAGGAAGGAGAGAAGAAGGAAAGACAAAAGCGAGGGAAGGAAGGAAGGACGAAAGGGTGGAAAGGAAGGAGGAAGGAAAGAGAAGGAAGGAAGGATAGGATGATGAGGGCAAGGCGAGCCTGAGAAAAGACCCAAAGGGACTCCATCCAACCTCCGGGCCTGGGTTTACCCATACCTGGTTTATCTGATGGAGTGAAGGATAGAGACTGTGAAAGATCCCGTTTGGTTGAAGAAGCAAAACTTACCTCTTAAAATCTGGTAAAGAAAAACTTTGACATGATCTGAACTGAGTGGTTGAGGAGAGACGATAATCTTATGAAGGTCACTCTGCATCAATTCTGTAACAACATATCTTCGAGTACATTCATTAAGGAAAATATAGCTTGAGAAGCACATTTAGAAAATTTCTACAACCTCTAACTGGGACAAAGGATGTCCCAACAGCTTCCTTTGATGGAGTTTATTTTTAATTATTATGATATTTACAGCCTAAATAGTGAAGACCATTTGCTAATTACTATGTCCGCAATTGAACAGTACTCTTCTAATATTGCCTCCACAAATTGAGGATCTCTTCGGCCTAGGCAACTTATGGATGTTTGGGTTGCTGTGTGAGAAGTTTGGCTCAATTCTATTGTTGGTGTGGTTCAGAATGCTCTTTGATTGTAGGTGAACTATACATCCCAGCAACTATAAGTCCCAAATGTCATGATCTATTTCCCCCAAACTCCACCAGTGTTCACATTTGGGCATGTTGAGTGTTCGTGCCAAGTTTGGTCCATTGTTTGAGTCCACGGTGATCTCTGGAAGTGGGTGAACTACAACTCCCAAACTCAAGGTCAATGCCCACCAAACCCAGGATTTTCTGTTGGTCATGGGAGTTCTGTGTGCCAAGTTTGGTTCAATTCCATCATTGGTAGAGTTCGGAATGCTCTTTGATTGTAGGTGAACTATAAATCCCATCAACTACAAATAACAAAATCAATCTCCCCCATCCCCACCAGTATTCAAATTTGAGAGTATTGGGTATTTGTGCCACATTTGGTCCAGTGAATGAAAATACATCCGGCATATCAGATATTTACATTATGATTCATAACAGTAGCAAAATTACAGTTATGAAGTAGTGGGTTGCTGTAAAGTTTTCAGGCTGTATTGCCATGTTCCAGAAGCATTCTCTCCTGATATTATGATGCATAGAATCCTAGAGTTGGAAGAGACCTCATGGGCCATCCAGTCCAACCCCCTGCCAGGAAGCAGTAAAATTGCATTCAAAGCACGCCCAACAGATGGCCGTCCAGCCTCTGTTTAAAAGCTTCCAAAGAAGGAGCCTCTACCACACTCCGGAGCAGAGAGTTCCACTGCTGAACGGCTCTCACAGTCAGGAAGTTCTTTCTAATGTTCAGATGGGAAGAAATTCCTAGCAATTAAAATAATTTTACAGTTGGGGTCACCACAACCCGAGGAACTGTATTAAGGGGCCGCAACATTAGGAAGGTTGAGAAACACTCCTCTATTACAATTTACAGAAAGCAAAGAAAGAAAGAAAGAAAGAAAGAAAGAAAGAAAGAAAGAAAGAAAGAAAGACAGCTCTTTCAATGCACAGGTCCAGAACTGTGGCTCAGCTGGCTGGGAGTCAGCTGCATTAAAATCACTACTGACCGAAGGGTTCGAAGCCAGCCCAGGTCGGAGTGAGCTTCCGACCAATTTGTGTAGCTTGTTGTCAACCTTTGCAGCCCGAAAGACAGTTGCTTCTGTCAAGTAAGAAATTAAGGTACCACTTACTCTCACAAACGCGGTTGGTGGGGACGAGAGACAGGGCCTTCTCGGCAGTGGCCCCCGTCTGTGGAACTCTCTCCCCAAGGACATTAGGTTGGCCACCTCCCTCCTGTCCTTTGGAAGACAACTGAAGACCTGGCTTTGGGGCCAGTTGTTCAATTAGAGGCCAGCAGCAACAGGAAAAGGAAATTTGGATTTTGCGACATGGATTCCCCCGGCTCGGCTTGGTTTTACTGTCACGTTAATCTATTAATTTCTTGTTAAATTGTACGGATGATGTTGCACAATATTTTAAAATGATTTTATTGTGAATTGTAATTTTTATGGTATTTATGCTGTTAGCATAGTCAAAGCCATGGTATTCCCTGTAGTAACCTACGGATGTGAGAGCTGGACCTTAGGGAAGGCTGAGCGAAGGAAGAGATGCTTTTGAACTGTGATGTTGGAGGAAAGTTCTGAGAGTGCCTTGGACTGCGAGAAGATCCACCCAGTCCATCCTCCAGGAAATAAAGCCCGACTGCTCATTGGAGGGAAGGATACTAGAGACAAAGTTGAAGTACTTTGGCCACATCATGAGGAGACAGCAAAGCCTAGAGAAGACAATTATGCTGGGGAAAGTGGAAGGCAAAAGGAAGAGGGGCCGACTAAGGGCAAGATGGATGGATGGCATCCTTGAAGTGACTGGACTGACCTTGAAGGAGCTGGGGGTGGGGACGGCCGACAGGGAGCTCTGGCGTGGACTGGTCCGTGAGGTCACGAAGAGTCAGAGACGACTGAACAAATGAACAGCAACAACAAAAGCATCCTCTGATGCTCCTGTGAGGCTGCGCTGAGTCCCCCTTGTGGGGAGAAGGGCGGGATATAAATATTTGAAATAAATAAATATGTAGGGAGGCAAATATAACTAATTTACGAGGCCATAGAAATCTCCAGCAAGTATGCAAAGAATGAGGAAGTACTTCATCAGTGTCACAAATGGACGGTGAAGTGACAGCTCCCCTGGTGGCCAGAATACCCTTATGAAAAAGCTGGATTGTTAAACAGTCTGAGTGTCTGTCTGTATATGTTGTGTGTCTATGGCATTGAATGTTTGCCATGTATATGTACATTGTAATCTGCCCTGAGTCCCCTGTGGGGTGAGAAGGGTGGAATATAAATACTGTAAATAAATAAATAAATAAAAATAAACACGAACTGTGGGTCTGGGTTCTTTAGCATGGTGCATACAACTTCCTTGTTTGTCTCTCCCACCTAAATCCTCCTCAACCTCAATCCTGCCCATAATGTCTCCCAGATGTCTCAACTAGTTGCCATGACAACTAAAGCAGCTTAAATTAAGCGAGGGACCGGAATGGCACCTGCACGCCTCTAGGTCTGCTGTGCATTAAAGGCAAACGCCTTCGACTGGGGCTCAGAGGTGCCATTAGCTTGAGCAGCGACTCTGGCACGATGATCTCTGGATAATTTCACCCAGGCCTCCAAGCAAGAGCAACAGCAGCCTTTTAGATGCCCCGCTTTGCAAGGAAAGCCATTTGCCTTCTCTTGTGATGCTATTTTTTTAAGTACCCCCCCCCCCCTCGCCCTTTCAGGGTCTAAAATGAAAGTCTCAGTGGATGTCTGTCTTTCCGCATTTAACTTTAATCCATAAATATCCTGGCCGGCAGGCTCCGAGGACTGTTCCAGCGACAGCACCCACAAACTGCAGAGTACTTCCAGACAGAAAATGTTGCTGACAGCGTTAATTAGATGAGGAGCTGCTTAAAATCAGAAGTATGAAAGACATCAATTGGCTTCGAAAGAAGCATCACAGCCAAATGTGGGGACAAGAGACGAGGCTCAATTTGTGCTGACAGCGAGGCTGGAAGTCAACGGCGAGGCCACACTGGCAAAAGCAAGCTGAACACACAAGCCTGGCACATTTGTAAAAGGATCGCTTCTCATTTGACTCTCCGCAGAAATCTTTAACCTAGGATATTGCCTTGAAAACAACAACAGCTTACTTGGAAGAATCTAGCCATTTCCATAGGAAAGATGGGGACACTCTTCAATGACTGGGATTTTGATATAGCAGAGTGCTATTGAAAGTCAAAGGGTAGAAATCTATAGAAATAAAAATGTAATGTTCGTTTGTGGGATTAACATAACTCAAAAAGCACTGGACGAATTGACACCAAATTTGGACACAAGACACCTATCAGGCCAACGAGTGACCATCACTCATAAAACACTGAAAAACACAGCGGAAGAGACTTAAAAAGCCAAAAAACAACAAAAAATGCATTACAACGCATGTGCAAAACCACACATATACACAAGCACACATATCTACACATATACACAAATATATACCCACACATATACACATATAAATACACACAAAACACATATACACGGACTGGGCCACAGCAACGCATGGTAGGGGACGGCTAGTCTATATGAATAAAAATGTAATGTTCATTTGTGGGATTAATGTAACTCAAAAACCACTGGACGAATTGACACCAAATTTGGACAGAATACGCTTAACAACCCAATGAGTGACCATCACTCATAAAAACACTGAAAAACACAGCAGAAGAGACTTAAAAAGCCAAAAAACCCCAACAAAATGCATTACAACACATGTGCAAAACAACATATATACACAAGCACACATACCTACACATATATACAAATATATACCCATACATATACACACACACATATATATACACACAAAATATATATACACAGACTGGGCCACAGCAACACGTGGCAGGGGACGGCTAGTTTATATAAATAAAAATGTAATGTTCGTTTGTGGGACATAATTCAAAAACCACTGGACGAATTGACACCAAATTTGGACAGAATACGCCTAACAACCCAATGAGTGACCACCACTCAAAAAAATGATTTTGTCATTTGGGAATTGTAGTTGCTGGGATTTATAGTACACCTACAATCAAAGAGCATTCTGAATAAATTACCCATGAGGTCTATTCCAACTATGATTGTATGAATAATAATAAGACATAGAAAATAATAATAAATGTAATAATAACAATAATAAATAGAATAAAAATAAATGTAATAATGATAGAGTAAAATAATGTAAGTGCAATAATAATAATAGAGTAAAATAATAAATGTAATACAGTAATAATAATAATAATAATAATAAGAAGAAGAAGAAGAAGAAGAGAGTAAAATAATAAATTACCCTGACTCAAGTATAAGCCGAGGGAAGCTTTTTCGGCCTAAAAAAGGGCTGAAAAACTCGGCTTATATTCGAGTATATACGGTACTAAAGAATGTATCATTATTGTCATTCTCTATTCCTTTCAAAAGGAAACCATGCTAGTAACACCCAAACGGTTAATTTTTTTATCAAGACACACAGCTAACATGTCAAAAGATGCTTATTTTAGGGCTGTTCAAAGCATGACCTCAGAAACATTATGTGTCCACTCTTCCCTCTCAAGGGTGAAGAATGCTTTGCCTTTCTTGCAAAAGAAACCTGACCGGAGAGGCTGTTTCCTGATAGAACTGCCAAAGCTTCAAATATCGTCCTCCCTCCATACACAGAATACGAAAATGAAGACCTTCAGCTTATCAGAGTTGCTCAGCTGGCTTTGAGCAGCTGATAAATGTTCAGGAGGCCATCAATATGCGACAGCAACGCAAGCAGACTCATCACTAAAATACTGTATATATCCTCAGGTCGCTGTAAGCATGTAAAGAAGTGAAAACAGAAACAGTGACACACTTTATAAATGGGTAACAGGCCACCCTGACAGTTTAGATTTAGACATATCACCGAAAACTGGAGTGCACATCAAATCTCACGTATTAGGGAGCGGAGATCTGCTCGCTCCCAGCTGGAATCCTGCCCAGAGGCTCTTTGTATTGCTTGGCTATGCCCATAGTAATGGGGTATGCACAATTCAATGCCAGCCCAGGGGTGGATTAACTTGGGGCAAAGAGGGGGAAATGAAAAAAAAAAGACTAGAAATAGCTTCTGCAACCATGCAAGGCAAATTGCTGGACCCACAGTGTTGGTATTAGGGTTTCACTAAGGCCGCAGGAATGTGAAACCACTGCAATAAAACAAGAGTCATGCTCCCAAATAAATAAAACCAAAAACACCATCCCCAACCTGAGTGTTTGCAAAAGTAAGCGCTCGAGCCAATAAAAAGTATGTGACTCAGACTGTAAAACCAGATTCTACTTGTGAAACGTGACCTTTTTATGCCGCACAAACTTGGAAGCAACACAGCCCAAATGTCCTGGCACACGCAAATAGGACGGCTAAGAGGCCAGACCAGCTAGAGGCCAGACTGAGCCAACATCATACCCGCAACGGCTTTGTCCGACTTCTGATACTGATCCATGCTCGCTGTGTTGTTTTGGCTATTATCAATCTGGGCATAAGACTCTTTTAAAGATCTCTAGCTCATAATCATAGAATCATAGAATCATAGAGTTGGAAGAGACCTCGTGGGCCATCCAGTCCAACCCCATTCTGCCAAGAAGCAGGAAAATTGCATTCAAAGCACCCCCGACATATGGCCATCCAGCCTCTGATTCAAAGCCTCCAAAGAGGGAGCCTCCACCACACCCCAATGCAGAGAGTTCCACTACTAAACAATTCTCACAGTCAGGAAGTTCTTCCTCATGTTCAGATGGAATCTCCTTTCTTGTAGTTTGAAGCCATTGTTCCGTGTCCTAGTCTCCAGGGAAGCAAAAACCAAGCTTGCTCCCTCCTCCCTGCGACTTCCTCTCACATATCTATGCATGGCTATCATATCTTCTCTCAGCCTTCTCTTCTTCAGGCTAAACATGCCCAGCTCCTTAAGCCGCTCCTCATAGGGCTTGTTCTCCAGGTTTTGATAAATCCGTGTTGATTATTAGCAATGACCGCATTTGTTTCTAAGTGTTTACAGACCACTTCCTTAACAATCATTTCCAGAATCTTGCCTGGTATCGACGTGAGGCTGACCAGACGGTAGTTTTTTGGGCCATCCTTTTTTCCCTTCTTGAAGATTGGGACCATATTGGCCCTCCTCCAATCTGCTGGAACTTCTCCCGTTATCCAAGAACTCTCCAATGGTTCTGAGATGACTTCTGCTAGTTCCTTCAATACTCTTGGGTGTAGTTAATCTGGCCCTGGGGACTTGAACTCATTTAGAGATCAAGAAAACAAAACTAGTTTGCCTCCTTCTATTCATTATTACACCCTGTTTTCTATCCATGACTGAGGGTAAATTTGCTTCAACTCATAGTCCTCAGCAAGACATCCAGAATGCTAGGTGTGATTGATTTCCTACTGAAAGGAGATGGGGCACATTCAGGGCAGTGGTCCTACTCATCCTCCAAAAGACTATCTCCAAAAGAGTTTGCCTACTTCTGTTTTAATGCTGAATATGATGAGGACTGACTGTGGGCCCTTTTGCATATGATAACGCCCCCTCATATCAGCCCTCTGGGATACTTCCTCCCTAGCCCTTATCAATCCATGACCACTTTGATGGAAAGAAAACCCTCAAGCCTTGTCTTTTCCCAGAGGAAGAACCAAATTACAATTTTTTAAAACTTCTATCTAACATGCTGTGTTAATGAGAAGGGAATAAACACACAGAGCAGGGAAATGTATTTCTAGGATGACGAGTGGGCAACTAGGCACAGAACCACTGACCCACGTGACTAATTGGTGCCCAAATGTTGACTCGCCCATATCTTGATGCTATGATCAAATGTTCGCTTTTTAGACAAACAATTTATTCAAGCTCTGTGGCAATTAGAAACACATCTCTGTGATTTCAAAGCAATGCTGCTAGAGCTAATTACGATCAAAGATGTTGAGCGTGACAGCCCCTTAAAGCAGTCGCCGGAAATCACATTGGAGAAGCCCTTAACTCAAGCACTTCAACTGTCATCAACACTGTTTATCTCAAGGAAAGCCAACTGCCAGACACCGGGTTAAAATGCAAAGGGAAATTGGACCCCCTTCCATTCTCTTCTGGAACATAGTCATGCAGCCCGGAAAATTTATTTATTTATTTATTTTGGGCTTTTATATCTTGTCCTATCTCAACCTCTGCAGAGGGACTCAGGACGGCTAATAAATTGGCACCCCATGGTGCCTACATCAAAAACATAGATACACAATTTAATGGTAATATAATAATAACAATATAAAACAGTATAAACAGTATAAAAACAGGAGAGAATGCCTCTAGAACATGGCCATATAGCCTGAAAAAACCTACAATAACCCAGTATAAAAACAATCAATCAATCAGTCAGCAGTCACTGGTTTAAATCATCATACAAGGGGCGGTTCATCAGTTCTATATATGTCAACACGTCAGCAAGTCAGCCTAATCTACAAAGGTTTGATCCCATAGCCAAGATTTTACTTGTTTCCGGAAGGTCAAGAGGGATGCAGCGGATCTAATTTCACTCAGGAGGGAGTTCCATAGCTGGGAGGCCACCACAGAAAAGACCCTGTCCTTTGTCCCCGCCAGACGCGAATGCAACAATGGGGGAACAATGAGCAGGGTCTCCCCAGATGATCTTAGGACCCTAGGTGGATCGTAGCAGGAGATACGTTCGGACAAGTAAACTGGGCCAGAACCGTTCAGGGCTTTATAGGCCAAAGCCAGCACTTTGAATTGTGCTCGGAAGCTGATAGGCAGCCAGTGGAGCTGGTGTAACAAGGGCATTGTGCGCTCCCTATACCCAGCCCCAGTGAGCAACCTGGCTGCCGAACGTTGGACTAGTTGAAGCTTCCAGGCAGTCTTCAGAGGCAACCACATGTAGAGTGTGTTGCAGTAGTCTATTTGGGATGTAACAAGAGCGTGGACCACCGTGGTCAAGTCAGGCTTCCCAAGGTTTGATGTTTTTCCATCAACATCCCAGTTATTCTGGCCTTTGACAATACCCACCCCTACATTAATTTTAATCTAGCTGCAATACAAAGCATGGCATTTTTTTGGGAAAGCATTGCAGCATCAGCCCATGCAGAATTTATTGAAAAGGATGATTCTTGCAAGAGAAGGGGAAACTGTTACTGTAGGAACACAACATCTCTTAGACCAGTGTTCTCAACCTTCTGAATCGTTATATAAATATCTGATTCACTGGACCAAATTTGGCACAAATACCCGATACACCCAAATGTGAATAATGGTGGGGTTGGGGGAGTTTTAGTTGCTGGGATTTATAGTTCACCTACAATCAAAGATCATTCTGAACTCCACCAACAATGGAATTGAACCAAACTCCGCACACAGAACTCCCATGACCAACAGAAAATACTATATAGTTTTGTGGGTATTGACTTTGAGTTTTGGAGTTGTAGTTCACCTACATCCAGAGAGCACTGTGGACTCAAAGAATGATAGATTTGGACCAAACTTGGTGCAAACACTCCTTATGCATAAATATGAAAACTGGTGGAGTTTTGGGAAAATAGACCTTGAAATTTGGGAGTTGTAGTTGCTGGGATTTATAGTTCACCTACAATCAAAGAGCATTCTGAACTCCACCAACAATGGAATTGAACCAAACTCCGTACACAGAACTCCCATGACCAACAGAAAATACTATATGGATTTTGCGGTCGGGCGGCAATGGCGGCTGGCAGGACTCCGGGGGCTCTCCCGAGAGTCAACCCTTGAACTGCAAGCGGGGGAGGCAGAAATCCCCCAGACTTGGACTGGATTGAGCGCCCAAGAAACGCCAACTCCAAAGCCCCTCGAACCGACGGTCTAAGAGTGGGTCTCCCTCAAGGAGATCTACCAAAGACCCGGACGAGAGGAGGCACAGGAGCAGCGGCTTGCTACAGGGAACCTACACCAGGGAACTGGTGCGGGAAAACAGCTGACCGCGCGCCCCTTTTAACGCGGAGAGCGTGGAAGAGCCTGAGTGGTGGCGAAACTGAAGGGGTGAGTCTAAACCGGAGAACTCACCAACCAGAAGTGGAGCCCAGAAAAGGGTAAGAAAAGAAATGGGTATATGAATGAACAAGGGAGCAAGGGAGCAACTAATCAATTAATCAACAGATCAAAAAGTAAACGGGTCTCGCATACAGAGTCCCGTACGATCGCCACAAAAGAGGGGAAAAGAGGGGGTCAAGAGGAACAGAGGAATAGAGGAAAAGAGGAAAAGAGGAAAAGAAGAAGGAAAGTAACCCCCACCCCTAACTGACCCAACTATATCTATTATTTTCACTTCTCACTCACCCCCCCGTCCCCGTCCCTCACCCGAATACAAACGGTCACAGGAAAGGAGAGAAAGACCATCGGGAGAGGCAAAAAACAAGAGACAAGAGAACCACTGGACTCAGATGGGAAATCAAACAAAGAGGGGAAAAGAGGTGGAGAAGAAGCAGAGGAGAAAACAGCTGACAAGGGAGAAGAAGTAATTGATTAAGGAGAATAGAAGCTAAAAAAAAAAAAAAAAAAAATAAAAAACAGTGCTATAAAAGAATCCCAAAGCCAAAGTCAACTGAAATAAGCAACTCAAGGAAAGAACTAAAGAAAGGAAAGGGACGTAAGGGAGGGGTGGAAGAACCCAAAAAAGAAAAAAAAAAAAGCGCACTCAAACCGACCTTGAAGACGCGCCGGGCCTCCTCTCTAGATAAGCTGAAAAGCTGAAAACAAGATAAGCTCCAAGGACGTGGGACCACGAGGCGCGCTCCCCGGAAGAGCCTGAGCACCAACCGGAAGAGGCGAACCCAGTGGAATACTGGGAAAGGGGAGAAGGCGGAAGTGGTCAGAAGGAGCAGAGAGAGGAGACAGCAAACGCCCAGAGAGACAGGAAACTGCGGGGGGACGCTAGAGACGCTAGAGATAAGAAAAGAGAAGACAAACCTTACAAACACACATTGAGAGTCCACTAGAGGGAAAAAAATAGCTAGACTAGACAAAGAAGAACGAAAGAAAAGAAGAGGCGAACCAGACAAAGGACGAAGAGGAGGAATCAACACCACAAGGATTAATTAAAGGCATAAATAACGGAAAAAAAAAAAAGTGAGTAAATAAATAAAACAACAACAACAACAACAACAATAATAACACAAAGAAATCAATATAATCTAAATAAATTTAAAAATAAAAATAAAAATAATATAAAATAAAACAAAAGCAGGGAAAAATAACATACATACAAATAAACGCACTATACAACAAACATAAGGAAAGATAAAGGAAATAACCCAGCACCACAAACAACGAAAATAAGTGAAGACAAAGGAAGAAACTCAACGCTAAGGAAGAAGGCAGCAAAATAGGCGAGCTAATAAAGAAGTGGATCGGAATGGCCAACCAAAAGATCAAATTGGATCAAAGGAGAGGATCCTTACCAGGATCTCTACCAGAAATTCCAACCACACAAACACCAACTCCAACTAACCCAACGGCCAAAGACATCCTGAAAGAAATTCAAAAGATACAGGAAAAGTTGGAAGCCTCCCAGAAAAAGCAAGACGCATATCAAAAGACTGCGGAAGATCAAAGGATGAGTTTAAAGAAGGACTTAAAGGAAGAAATTACAAAGCTGAAAAATGAGATCACAGCAGAACTGGGGGAAATGAAAAAGGAAATGGACCTAATGCGACAAGAAACAAAAAGTAATCAAGCAAAAATAGACAAGGTCGAGAGGAAGCAAGAAGAACTAACGAAGAAAGTCGAAAATATAGACTTGGCAGAAGCCAAATTGGAAGCCAAACAAATACAACTAGAGCAGAAAGAACTGGAATATTTTTTAAGGTTCAGAAGCATACAGGAAGATGCTAAAGAAAACCTAAGGGAGGTAATAACAACAATAGTGGCAGCAGTACTTGAGATATCAGGAGAAGACGCGGAATCAAACATTGACCGCACATATAGGGTATCAACGAATTACGCTAAAAGGCACAAGGTGGACAGAGACGTGGTAGTCCAATTTGGGAGAAAATTTGTAAGAGATGAAGTTCTGAGAAAAAGTAATCAAAACCCACCGTATTTCAAAGGAAAGAAGATAACTATCTTAAAGGAACACGCGCAATCAGTAATACAAAAAAGAAGAAAATACTCAATGCTTACAGAAGAATTAAGGAGACGTCACATCAGATATCGCTGGGAGAAAGGGGAAGGACTGATGGCCACATACAAAAACGAAAAAATCTGGATTACATCAGAAGAGAAAGCACACGACTTTCTAAAGACGTTGAAAAAGGACAATGAAGATCAAGACTTCCAATATGTCCCAGGCATGAAGATGCAAGTCAAAAGGACAAGGACTGAGTCACCGGAAAAAACAGACATGGCAACAGGTTTCACACCAACGACATTGGAAAAAGTACCAGAATCACAAGACAATGACGGAACGAACAATTAGCTGCCACTCCCAGAATGTGAATGGGCTGAACTCACCGAGCAAGAGAAGGAGGATCTTTCACAGATTAGGACAAAAACATTATGACATCATAGCAATTCAAGAGACCCATATTGCCCAGAGACACTCGGCGCACCTATCTCAAAAAAAATTAGGAAATGAATTCTTCTCGTCAGCACCAGAAAAGAAAAAAGGGGTGGCATTATATATAAACCCTAATTTAAATCCAAAACTAACATTTCGAGACGAGGAGGGTAGACTAGTTGGCGTCACAATAACAGTGGACAATGAAAGAACACTGATTTGCAATGTATACATGCCAAACGGCCCAAAGACATCCTTCATAAAAAAGCTGAAAAATCTAATACAACAAGAAGAGTACGACCATTTAATCATCATGGGAGACTTCAATGGCATAATGAATAGTCAGTGGGACAGGAAGACTGAAACCAACAAGAACAACCAAAAAGCAAACACCTTACCCAAAACAGTAACCAATCTGCTAGAAGATTTCAGCCTCCAAGACGCCTGGAGAGAACACCATTACAGGGAAAGAGACTACACTTTTTTCTCTTCCCGACATAAGAGCTGGACCAGGATCGACATGGTTTGGACCACACATTCTTTGACTTCAAAAATAGAAAAAATCGATATCCTTACAAGACAAGACTCGGATCACAGTGCTATAGAAGTAATCTTCAACCACAAGAGAAAACAAAGAAACT